>NC_057814.1:520424557-520724557 GCF_018294505.1 Triticum aestivum | reverse complement strand
ACACTAGTAATTTTGGATTGTTGGTCGTAGCGACATTGACCCAGATTACTACTGCAAGCCAGGTTTGTTGACAATTTTACTTGTCTTTCTTACTCATTTGATATAATATCCAATTATTCACGTCGATTAGTTGCAAACAATAAGTGCTAGACAAACTTCTTGATTCAGATTTTGGACGATCTCTTACTGGAGTTACAATTCTGCATACTTGTCCTAGTAAGCTCACAAGTAAATGATTGATTCACTACATCTATGCTTGCCTTGTCATATTTGTTGTCAATATTCTTTTAGGGTGGAGCGCCCTGTTTCTAAATACTGCAACCGTAGACATGAGTGAATAGTATTTCTCTATGTGATCTCTTCCATCATGTGTGGGCAACGAACACTGCATTGTATAGAAAGAAAGTGTCATTTCCAGCTTTTACATAGGCTTCGATCTTTTACATGGAATACAATCTGCCTACTTGCTTTGTGTCCCACTACCAACACTCCACCCTTGAAGCTAAACATTATGCAACTCATAATTCCTTAGTTTATTTGTTCAAATACGAATTTCATATGATTCTAATGTTCCTACTTCAGTTTTGAAATGTGTGTCTGCCTGTTATAGAGACATAAGGGGTTTGTATTTCTGTCTGTGGTCTGGTCAGCACGGTTGGGGGGTGAACTTTGCATATACAGGGGTTTATAGGGAGACACTCTTCGAGTTGAATCTGCAATGCATTCCATAGATAATCTGACTACTTTTTATGTTTTCATGAATCTCATATTCTGAACAGCAGCATAATGATTATGAGCTTGCACGCATGAAAAGAATAAAGCAGAACAATGCCATGGCTGTCAAACTTGGCATTAAGGGACTGAAATCAAGTCTGGATGCAATGCAATGCAAACGCTCTCCACCTACAAATTCATGCTCAGAATATGATCCTTACAGTGATTCTGAGCTAGAGGGAGACCTAAGTCAATGTAGCTCCCTAGTGGAGGAGTCAGAGGAAGATGCCCTATCTTATTCACCCATCAAGGTGCTTGCTCTAACTTTCCAAGGTTATATTTGTCGCACATATCTTGCAACTGATGCTTTGCATTGCTTCTACTTTGTTGAACTGCCATTAGCTTAATTTACACATCGTGTATGTGAATACGCCCTGCCTATCCATTTTCAGTACATATTCCATCTGTCATCATACCATATTTATCCATTGAAATGTTGTTCTTGTGTATCAGACGTTTAAAAGGAAGAGGGCGATTGCTGATCGTGGAGGAGCACAAGCAAAGTAGTTGGAAAAGGTAGTGGCACCTGATAAATCAAATAGCCCATTAGGTGTAGTTGCAATATCACCTGACCCACAAAACACCCCAACTCTAGCAGACTCTAGCCCTACTACACTGGTCATTTCTGATGCCCCAACTCAGCAGACCCCAACTGCAGCAAACATTATGATTATGCCAGTTGACATGGCACCAGCTCTACGATGCAAAACCCCCATTCCAGCAAAGAGTACACCAAATCCAGTTGCCAAATCCCTTTTCGAACCAGAGAGAGCCCCAATTACAGCAAAAAGGACCCATGTTCCATTTCTTCCCAGTTTAGAAGACAAAGCTTATATTGTTGTCAGGAACTTTGTGTGCATCTTTCCTTCATGGAAAGATTATACCGCAGACACAGAACAATTTCCAGTCTTCCTCCGCAACTTACGCGCAAGTAATGTACTAATGTTATTCATGGTCATTGCTGCATATGTTTCTGCTGACAGAAGACACAAGACTTCATTCTTTTAAATGGGCGAGGACCAAATTGGATTGTGAAGACAAGCAAGGGTTGGTTGCGCTTTTCAAGCACTCGTTGATGAAGTATCGTTCCTACCTGAGGCAAGCGCACTTCGATGGCAAGCCTCTAAACGAAATTTCTATAAAGTCTCTGGTGCTACATTTATCAGACGGTGACTGGAATAATCTTGTTACACATTGGTCTCGGCTGCAGCGTAAGGTACTATCTATGATATCACATCACAATTTGAACTACATTTCTGCATTTGCCTTAACGTCTCACTTGTACGAAAACTGTTAGCAGAAGAACATTCATTCTCAAGGGAGCACAGAATCTCGCAACTATACTGCACATTGCATTGCTCTTATGAGTACCTCTTGCCCTGTATGACCATACTTACTTTCATAGCTGTTTGATTATGTAGCATCACTGCACATGTTAGCCTCGTTATCGTCCATTTGGTAGACATTATAAGATCCGTATGGACTCTTACATAAATTTAGAATCAACCCAATGCTTTTGAAGAGGTTTAGCTCTGCAGTCCTCTTGTAAGGACTGAACATCGTCTATCACTGTACTTACATTAACAGCTACTCCCTCCGTCCCATAATATAAGAACGTTTTGTATAGTACACCAGTGTTCAAAACACTGTTGTATTATGGGAAGAGGGATTGGTACATTGTGTAGCATTCTGCATCTTATCTCCCTCGCCCACCATTTACTAAAAAAGATCATATCTATATTTAATCTTACCAAAAAGTAGAATACACAGACAATGCCAGTGCAGAAGTGTAGCCCTTGCTCTTGTCAGTACATTTTGTCCTGTAATGCTTGTACTTCCAGGGATTGGTAGTTGATTATGTAGCATCAATCTGCATCTTATCTTCATTATCCTCTATCCCTTCCAGTATTATCATATCTATAATTACTCTCTACGAAATGTAGAGTACAGGCAATGCTTATGAAGAAGATTTTGTGCTGAAATTCTTGAGTTATCCTTCCCTTGACATGGAGAAGGGCATTATAAAGCCGGTGTCAACTGTTAATGTAAGTCAGTCCTTCTAAAGCCTTTATCCTCAACTGCTATTTAATTTGCTCATACTCCCTATCGTTTACTGCTGTTTAGTTTGCTGTTTCTACCAAAATGCATGTTCGCAAGAACCGTAAGTTCTAAGTTTTACTTGTAAAATCAAATTCCTTATTCATACCATGCACATTACTCAATACTCCCTATATGTATGCTTGTTTTTGTGGATCTATAATCCAGTGTGTGGTGAAGCAGCCCACGTTTGCACCTTGTCATCTCCTGTTTTATCTTACTGATGTGGCTGATGATATGAACAACATGCCATGCACATTAACCAAAATAGATACAATGATTTTCTTTGCCCTTCATCTATGCTTGTTATGTTGACATGGTAATCCAGTAGTGCGGTGAAGCTCCCCGCATTATGAACAATGCCAAATTATGCTATTGATATTTGGACTTACTCTTTATTTTCTAATTTGAAATTGGATGGAATTGACAGCACAGTTATCATCTTTGTTTATAAACGTGCAAAACCTTTCATCTCTCTGCTTTGTTTCAGGGTGATATGCCTGAGGGCATGCACAAGTCTGCTGAAGGCTGTGAAACAAACCCAACATATATTGCAGCAAAGAAGGCAAAACATCTTGAAGATAGCGAGACAACCCCAAAGTCTTGTCTTGATGCAGTGTTCAAGTTACTTGAGACTACTAGTCAGACAAGCTCACAGAATTCATTGTCTGAATCAATTCGACTTCTTCAGTCCCAAGTTCTAGCAGAAAGGCATTTTGCAACTCAACTTTGACTTGAAGTCCTATCTCTAAGAAAGATTGCGGAGAACACCAATGAGAACCTCATCGCTAAACAGCTACACCTGGAAGCTATGACCGACATGCTAGGTCGGTCTCACAGCCTTGCTCAGCAGCTTGCGCAGCAGTTCCCGCGCAAGGCTAACCTTTCTTGAACTGTCTTGGAAATGGTCTCGGTTCAGTATTATTTTGTTACGCTGCATTGGTGCCTAGTTTTTGTAATCTGCTTCTTCGTTGCGCGTTATGATCAATGGTGGCGAACTTCGATGCCCAGTGGATGTAATATACCATAAATCCTTTATTGTATAGTGTAGGTTTATTCTTAGTTACTATGCCGTAATTCCTTTATTGTATAGAGTAGGTTTGTTCTTAATTCCTACTAGTTACTGCCATCATTCGCTATCTGGAAAAAAAAATCAGATGTAGTCGACCGGGCCGAAACATTCGCCTCTAACGGGCCTGGTGTTTAGCGGGCCACAATTGGGCCGGCCTGCATCTTTCTTGGGCCCGAATCATTGGGGCCTTCACACTTTGCGCGAGGCCCACAACTTACACCGGCTTATATTTTAGTTGGGCCTTTTGTGGACCCAGTGCTTAGTTTGGCCCAGGTAGCGTTGGGCCATTAACAGGCTGAATATTGTACTGGCCTGTTACGGCCCGGATGAAACCATGGGCCTTTAGCAGGCCGAAATGCATATTGGGCCTCAATTTTCACTAGTCGTCGACGGGCCTTCAGCAGGCTGAAATGTAGACCGGGCCTTTTTGGGCCCAGTTATATCACGAGCAGTTACCAGGCCGAAACATATCTCGGGCCTTAGTTGGCCCACTGATATCATGGGCCTTTAAGAGGCCAAAAGCTTAGTACAGACATCAACAGGCCGAATTATGTGACAGGCCTTTAACAGGCCCAAAGTCACGTTGGGCTTAACTATTGCCGCCTTTCTCACGGGCCATTAGTGGGCCCGATGTCCTGTCGGACCATATATGGCCCATGGGCAGCACGGGCCATTCCCAGGCCGAAAGTCACACCGGGCTCAAATGGGCCCATGTCTACATCGGGCCTCTAACAGGCCAAAAGTCACTGGGCTGTAATTGGGCCCAAATATTCGGCGAACAATTAACGGGCCAGATCTGGCTTCGGGCTGTAAATGGGCCCAAATATTTGGCGAACAATTATCGGGCCAGATCTGGCTTCGGGCCATAAATGGGCCTTTATTAAGCATGTCGTTATTGGGCTGGCCCACTAGTACCTGAGTAAGTACTACGTGCCTTTGACTGGGCCGGCCTTTTTAACCTATATGGGCCTCTGTTGGGCCATGCCACGTGTCGACGTATCATAGGTGCTTTGGGTCCAATGAGTGGATGACATCTGTCCCAACGGTGAGCCGACACGTGTTTCCTCCAGCCAATGATGATTTTACACGTGGAAAATCCCCATTGGTCGGGGCTGTTAACGGATTATCGGATCCAAAACCGGACCGATAGCTTAACGGCGTTCCGTTACGGTGGATGCCACGTGTCGGTCACCCTTGACGAAAGCACTTCTGTGACGCGCGATTTATCGTCATGGAAGTGGACACTTCCGTGATGATAATTTTGGTAATGTCATGGAACACTTCTACGATAGCACATGTATGACTATCTTGATTCTGTCATAAATTTGTCATGGATGTACATGCATGACAGAAAACGTGACCTACTGTGACAAACACATATCATCACGGAAGTGTATTTTTTTGTAGTGCTTTCATCCGCGGACTTATGTTCTATTATGGGCTAGATTTCCATGATCTATCCCCGAACTCCTTCCTCAACATCTCGGCATTCATTGTCTTGTGTGAGGCTTTCCTCCACATCCAGCCACACTTCGGACTATGGCTCAAGATCTTCAACGTGAAGCCGAAGGTGGTGGATGGCCTACACGCGGAGTGCGGAGGAGCCATGGTGAGCAAGATGCTCAACGTCACATGGCCCAAAGGTACTTTTGTGGAGACTGTCAAGGAGTGGCAGAAACTGTGGTTCTATATCACAGAGCCCCACGACGCCACCTGGGCCGCGGCTCCCGAATTCAAGTCCGGAGCTCCAATGCGGCTTACCTCCTGGATGGAGAAGGGCCCAAATTGGCCTTCGTTGGACGAGCTGATAGCGCTGCAAACGAGCATCCAAAGCATGGTGGACAAGAACATCAAGCTCGTCGATGTGATCTAGGTGATGCTAGTTTGCCGGATCCTCCCCTGCCAAAGCCGAATCTGCCCTCTATGGGAATTTGATCCGGAGAAGCACCAAACCTTGGAAAGGCTCTATGGAACTACTCACAAAGATGCCTGGAAGTTGCTCTTTAAGGGCAATGAGAAGTCGCCGGTCATAGACTCAGACCGCGGGCACGATCTTGCCCATCCCGCAAATGCGGTAAGTCCTTCACGTCTCGAAATGCATCCTCTACCTGCTTGTTCGAGGAGGATGTCTAGACTTTACTATATTTTCAGGTATGGACAGAGAAAGCGGAGCGGATTCAATGTTTGGCTCCGCTGCCCGAAGAACCAGTCATCCCGCTCCTGGCGAAGATGCTGGTCCCGGTGCCCTATCAGCCGCCGGAGAAGAAGGCCAAGGGGGCCAAAAGTGGCCCCGTCGCATGGGTGCTTCGGACGTGACGTCCGAAGACGACGAGACCCATTCCTCCGCCACTGAGGATGACGAGGAGAAGGAGGAGGAAAATAACCCTCCCCCTGATTGGGGGAGGAAGAAGAGGGCGGTCTCCATGAATCTGGAGGCGGAAGCGTCCAAGAGGGGGAAGGGCTCCCTTGCGGATAACTCCGCGTGGGACATCGACAGCAGTCCGGAGAGATGCCCCCGAAACAAGCCCCTGGCTGCATCGTAAGTACTAAGAACCCGCATACGTCCATTTATCCGGCCTCTCCGCTTTATGGTATTAATATGTTGGATTATGCTATTGCAGTCCGGCCCATGACAGCTCCATGCGGTCCTCATCTGGAGGTTCGCTAGATTCGAAGGCGATGGCCAGCGAGTCACCGCCGGCCGCTCAATCTCCCAAGGCCAAGGGTGCTGTCCCGAAGGACCTTGCCCGGCCAGGGAGAGGGTTAGGAGGCGCCAGAGGGCGAGACCTCAGTCGCTGGACACATGGGGGAGCAGTCCCCCATGGAGACTGGCGATGGGGGCCATGCTCAGTTCGGCCCCCAACCGAATACGATACCGGAGACCTATACGGCTTCGGAATCCGGCAAGCAACCTCCTTCGAGCGAAGGAGGTGTGCCTGTCCCGCCGGTGACCTCTATCCAACCAGAGGCACCGGATAATCTGCTGGAAGCGCTACAAGGCGCTTCCATTGTGGAGGAACACCGTATCCTTATGGGTACGGTGATTGAGAGGGTTCACTCCGTCAAGAGCGGACTGACCGAAGCCTGTAGCGGCCTGCTGACAGGTTTTGAGGTAAGCGAAGCAAAAGAGAAAATCTCAATACAAACAGTAGCCCTGAGACACTGTCCGGTGTTCGGAAAGAAAAGCCGGAAAGAGGATCAATTAAATTTCGCAAGAAACTAACTAAATATGTCTTGTGTGAATAAGCAGGCGTCGTTGCTGGCCGTGACCTCACACACTGCCGAAGTCTCCGGACGAAAGCAGAGATTGGAGCGGGCCGAGGAGGAGCTCGGCCAAGCGAGGAAGCAGCTAGAAGACAAGCAAGGTATGTAATGACTCGCTATATATTCAGAAAGAATAAATGATGTGTATTGACCGTAGTGTCATGATATTTGTAGGAGCGAAGACCGAGGTCGAGGCCCATAAAAAGGCCCTGGCCAAAGCCAAGGAGAAAGCTGCCAAGGAGCAAGCCGCCCGTAAGAAGCTCAAGGCCAGGCTTAACAAGGTCCAGCAAGAGCTCCAGGACGCTGTGAAAAAATGCGAGACCTTGGAGTGCGATGTTTTGGCTCGAGAGACCGAACTCGCCAAGACTCGCCAAAGCGTGGAAGAGGCCCGGGTTGAAGCCCAAGGCGCCCTCCAGGAGATCCAGGAGGCCAAGAAGATCGCGGCGGGTAAAGCATTTAGTATGCAAAGCAAGTATGTGAAGAAGAAGTATTTCTTACTAACCCGGATTCGGGGTTCTCCAGGGGCGTTTGCGGATCTGCCGCGCAGTGTGTCAGACGCTGCGGAGTTCTTCCGAGCCGAAGAAGGGAGCTCAACGGAGAAGTTGTTCTGGTCGCAATACCTTGCGCCAGAACATCCAGTGCCCTTCACCGATCAGCTAAAACAGTTGGTCGAGCTGCATAGGGTGGCCGAACTGGCCATGAAGGATTTAATAATCCGGTTGTGGCCTGCCGAAGCTATACCCAGCAGCTACTTCGGTCTCGTGAAGCGGCTGGTAGATGCCTGCCCTCGGTTGGACGTCGTCAAGCGGTCGATCTCCATCGAGGGCGCGCGCATGGCCTTCGCCCGCGTCAAGGTGTGGTGGGCGAAGATGGACACCATCAAGCTTGTGACCGAGGGGCCGCCTGAGGCCAAGGAGCACCGCACGCCCGAGCGGTATTTTGAAGACGTCCTGGAGGGGTCTCGCAATGTGGCGACGCAATGTGCGCAAGACATTATCTTTGAATGAATACATTCATGTTGTCTCTGCCTTATATGATGAAACAAAGTTGTTATGTAATATAATATTTGTTATGTTTTTTAAAAAAATTACCTCCTGTGTGGCCGTGTTGTATGAAATCTGAGAGTTGGTCAGTCGTCGGCTTCTGCCCCCATGTAGGTAGTACGGGGGTGTTCGGGATGAAATCTAAACACTCTTGATCCAATTGTTTGGTCCTTGAAGGAGGTGTTTAGCGCAACGAACCAGGCAATTAGACTATGCGGCTTGAGCACCCTCACTTAGCCATAGGAGTTTTACAATAAAAAAATAGGCGTAGCCCCTAGTATCCGAACTAGGATGTTGTAAAACACCTGATCGGGCAAGTACCAATCCTTCACGTAATGCAGAAAAAATCTCTAAAGATTTGAGACCTCCGAAGAGCTGACCGGCTCTCGCCGCATCATGACAGTCAGTTTTCGGCTTTCTCTACTGAGGTGCTCCTTCGGGTAAACCAGGGCACAATCGCAGTAGTTCTCCCTTTACTACCTTAGCCGATATAGCGGAACGTAAGGTAGCAAGCACAGGAGCCGGGCAACCCAACTATTGACCGAAGACATGATTCGGAGCCAATGCATATAGTGCTAAATTCGGGGTGCCGAACTATACCGTAAAAGGTGTTCGGACTTTGTTGCCGTAGTCCAGGGCGCTATGAAGCCCCTGGCAAATTTGAAACGTACCAAAGTGTACGGGTGCTATCTGATAAGGTTATCAACAGAAAAAGGAAAACAGAAAAGGAGCAAAGGTAATGAGCTGGGGTCCTGAAATTTGGGCCGCAAACTGTTTCCGTTATAATTTGATTAATACGTCAAAGTGCATTGATACAAATAGTGTGGTAAGCAACAGGCTATTTGACATGCCACAACCAAGGGAGAGCTGCGTGTGGGTCCTGAAAACAGGTAGAGTGGTCGTTAAAGAAACCACCTAGAAATTCCCCTCTACGTCCAAGCTGACTGTCGTCTTGGTATATTTGTCCTTTGAAAGGACCTGCGATCAAGCCGTCAAGGAAGACCTGTGGAAAAGAAACCTGAAAAGAGAAAAAAAGAAACATTGAAAGTATGTGTGTCCGGGAGCGGTCGAGCCGTATTGTGGATCACAAGGTAGGTATGCCTCCGTCTATGCCCATGGTATTTTGAGTGCATAGTTATGTACGTGCGGTACAAATGCCGCCACTTGATCAGGACTGGGATGGAGGCCAAATTGCTAATCGAGCTCTCGACGAGCCGAGCTGTCCTGCTGCAGAATAGTCCGGACTCTCTTGACAGTGTCCGGGAGCTCGGCCGCCGAATTAAGGTTCTGCTTGAGAAGGCTGCTCTGCACTTCTGCTGCTAAGGCAATGGTGTGCTCCTCGGTACGGAGAGAGTGTTCCGTGTTTCCATTAACTATTATGACGCCGCGTGGTCCGGGCATCTTGAGCTTGAGATAAGCATAGTGTGGCACTGCGTTAAATCAAGCAAATGTCGTTCGTCCCAGCAGTGCGTGATAGCCGCTGCGAAAGGGGACAATATCAAAGATTAACTCTTCGCTTCGGAAGTTGTCCGGAGATCCGAAGACAACCTCTAGTGTGATTGAGCCCATACAGCGGGCCTCTACACCTGGTATGACTCCTTTGAAGGTAGTCTTTGTGGGCTTGATCTGTGATGGATTAATGCCCATTTTGCGCACTGTATCCTGATAGAGCAGATTGAGGCTGCTGCCACCGTCCATGAGGACTCGCGTCAGGTGGAATCCATCAATGATTGGGTCGAGGACCAGTGCGGCTGAACCGCCATAACGGATACTGGTCGGATGATCCCGACAATCGAAGGTGATCGGGCATGACGACCATGGATTGAATTTTGGGGCGACTGGCTCTATCGCATAGACGTCCCTGAGCGCGCGCTTGCGCTCCCTCTTGGGGATGTGGGTAGCGTATATCATGTTCACCGTTTTGACCTGAGGGGGAAACTTCTTTTGTCCCCCTGTGTTCGATGGCCGGGGTTCCTCGTCATCGTCCTCGCTTTGCGATCCCTTCTCCTTGTTTTTGGCATTTAACTTGCCAGCCTGTTTGAAAACCCAACAATCTCTGTTGGTATGATTGGCTGGTTTGTCTGGGGTGCCATGGATCTGGCACGGACGATCGAGTATGCGGTCCAAGCTGGATGGTCCCTGATTGTTTCTTTTATATGGCTTCTTCCGCTGACCGAACTTGGAGCCACTGAATCCGGTGTTGACTGTCCTGTCATCAGTGTTGTCACCATTGCTTCAGCGTTTGTGTCTGCTGCGTCGGAGCTTGTTGTTGCTATTTTTGACCTCAGAGGTGCCCGTTTCACTTGCTGTGTTTTTGCTGCGGGCCAGCCAACTATCCTCACCCGCACAAAAGCGGGTCATGAGTGCCGTGAGGGCTGCCATGGACTTCGGCTTTTCCTGGATGAGGTGGCGGGCGAGCCATTCGTCACGGATGCTATGTTTAAAGGCCGCTAGGGCTTCGGCATCCGGACAGTCGATGATCTGGTTCTTTTTAGTTAGGAACCTAGTCCAGAATTTCCTGGCTGACTCTCCAGGCTGTTGAACTATGTGACTTAAATCATCTTCATCTGGTGGCCGGACATATGTACCTTGGAAGTTGTCAAGGAAGGCTTCTTCCAAGTCCTCCCAGCTGCCAATAGAATTTTTAGGCAGACTGTTTAACCAGTGCCGAGCTGGCCCTTTGAGCTTTAGTGGGAGGTATTTGATGGCGTGAAGGTCATCTCCGCGGGCCATATGGATGTGGAGAATAAAATCCTCGATCCATACCGCGGGATCGGTTGTTCCATCATATGATTCGATATTTATGGGTTTAAACCCTTCTGGGAATTCGTGATCCATTACTTCGTTAGTGAAGCAAAGAGGGTGTGCGGCGCCTCTATATCGGGCCGCATCGTGACGTAGCTCCACTGGAGTCCGTCTGCGGTTTTCGGCCCGGGCGTGACTAGGTTTGTCACGTCCGAATAGATAGCCGTCGTCGCGTGTCGAGGCACGTCCTCGCGATCCGTAGATCGATCTTGTATGTCCTGCTCTACTGTCCAGGTCCTGCCGAAGGTCGTATGTATATCCCCGAGCTGTTTTATCTCTGTTTTGACGTTGAGGTGGGGCGGGCTACTATTCGGCTTGAGCTGCCGCTTTATCCCGACCGCGTGGTGGTCGGTCAGCTGCATTGTCCCGACCGCGTGGTGGTCGGTCGGCCGCATTGTCCCGACCGCGTGGTGGTCGGTCGGCCGCATTGCGCAAGGGAGGTACGGACTCCGGCGCCTCCTCATCGAACTGAGGTAGCAATTTGTGCTTCGGGTAACTCTTGGCTGGGCGCTTGAGGCCGTATTATTCGGCTGCCAGGACATCAGTCCATCTGTCGTTGAGCAGATCTTGGTCAGCTTGAAGTTGCTGGTGCTTCTTTTTTAGGCTCCTTGAAGTGGCTATTAGCTGGCGCTTGAAGCGCTCCTTCTCGAGAGGTTCCTCACGCATGATGAAATCCTCATTGCCAAGGCTAGCCTCATCATCGGAGAGCGGAAGATAATTACTGTCCTTCGAGTCGTTATGTATGGCCTGTTCATCAGGGCTAACTTGCATGTTTTCCTGTTCCTCCTGTTCGGAAGTTGCCTCAACAGGGTCTTCGTTGTCTTCGGCGTCGTCCGGAGTATTATTTTCTCCGGTGCCGGTATTGCTATATTTTGCACGACGTGGCTTAGAGCGGCGCCGCTGACGTCGGCGCTTAGGGTGTGTCCTAGGAGGTTTATCCTCGACTGGATCTTCTTTGTCGTCGTCATTAGGTTCTTTAGGTGTATCCACCATGTACACATCATATGAAGAAGTGGTCGTCCAGCGTCCGGTAAACGGCGGGTTTTGTCCATGCTCCTCATCTGCATCGTCGTCCATACCGTCGATGTCTTCGGAGCCATAATCGAGCATGGCGGTTAAGTCTTCGACAGTGGCTATGAAGTGGGTGGAGGGTGGGAAGCGAAATTCCCCGTCATCAGCTTCCAGTTCGAACCGGATATAGTTCGGCTGTGAATCCCCCGCTAAGGATAGATTTTTCATTGAGTTCGGCACGTCGCCTAAAGGCGAGTGCCGGAAGATGTCCGCGGCGCTGAATTCGGCGATCGATGACCGATCCTGCTCGACATACGCGAAACGCACATGGTTCGAAACTTATAGCCGGAAACGAGTCCGAGGTTCCGGTGACACAGACATCACCCGAGGTTAGGTCTGTGTGCGGCTCCAACGCCGCAGAATCTGCGGCTTCCATGGTGGGGTTGAGCTTCCCGTCCTCGGATGGCACGATCTGCTCCGAATCTAAGGCCAGAGCGGTTACAGGTGCAATTTCCTGGGCATGGCCCGATGACAGATTTAAGTCATGTTCATCGTGGTGACGGGGAGCGACTGCCGTGGTCTTGAATCCGTCGAAGATCAAGTCTCCGCGGATATCCGCGACGTAGTTCAAGCTCCCGAATCTGACCTGACGGCCAGGGGCATAGCTATCGATCTGCTCCAGATGGCCAAGCGAGTTGGCATGTAGTGCAAAGCCGCCGAACACGAAGATATGTCCGAGGAGGAAGACCTCTCCTTGGACAGCATTGTTGTGGATGATTAAAGGGGCCATCAAACCTTTTGGGGATGGCAAGTGGAACTCTCAATGAAAGCACCAATGTCGGTGTCAAAATCGGTGGATCTCTGGTAGGGGGTCCCAAACTGTGCGTCTAAGGTCGATGGTAACATGAGACGGGGGACACAATATTTACCCAGGTTCGGGCCCTCTCTATGGAGGTAATACCCTACTTCCTGCTTGATTGATCTTGATGAATATGAGTATTACAAGAGTTGATCTACCACGAGATCGTAATGGCTAAAACCCTAGAAGTCTAGCCTGTCTGACTATATCTGTATCCGGACTAAGCCCTCTAGTTTATATAGACACCAGAGGGGACTAGGGTTGTACAAAGTCGGTTACAGAGAAAGGAATCTTCATATTAGGCCGCCAAGCTTGCCTTCCACGCCAAGGAGAGTCCCATCCGGACACGAGAGAGAGTCTTCGGCCTTGCATTTTCACAGCCCATTAGTCCGGCCCATGTCCAACAGGCCGGACGCCTGAGGACCCCTTAGTCCAGGACTCCCTCAGTCACCGGGCAGCGCCAAGACACGGGCTCTACCCAAGAGCACCGTGCACCGCCACCAGGCTCGTCGCCTCGGCATCCAAGACTTGGACACCACCGCACCCGAGACCCACCGCTGCCCCAACCAAAGAGATGAGCAGAGAAGGACCCGCCTTTGCACCCTGGCCCACCCCCAGCGTCGAGACCCAATAGGTTGGCCAACACTGGCATCCATCGACCCATCCTGCAGCCCGGAGCACGAGACGAGATCGGTCCAGCAGCACTGTGGGGCGGGACGAGGTCAGTTCTGCTGCATCATGCGTGAGACGAGCTCGGTCCTGCTGCACTGGGCGCGAGACGAACGATGGACTGCAGCTGGGAAAGGGCCCGCCCTTTGAAGGGAGTAGCGACCGGGCGCTGAGGAGATGGGGTGAAGGCCGAAATGGTCCGATCCCAGATAAGCCGACGCCAGAGAAGCCGGCCGCCGCCGCAGGCAGATCCGCCAAGCCACCATGAAGCCTCCATGACACCGGGAGTCCACCATCGCCGAACCTCCACACGTCGCCGCCCACGGCCGGAGCAACGGCCACGCTCGGCCACTGCCCTACCCGCGTCGCCCGGCGAGCTCACAGCGCCGGAGCCGCCGGGCACGCACCACCGCCGCCACGCGCCACCGGCCGACCCCCACCACCAGATCCGACCGGATCCAGCAGGGGGCCGACCGCGCGCCACCTCCCGAGACGGGAGCGCCGCAGCCGCCCTGCCACGCGCGAGACCCAGGGCGCCGGCGTGCCGCCACCAGCCGGCTGCCCCGCGAGACCGCCACCAGGACCCAGACTTCTCTCATGGCCCTTCTCAAACCTCTACTTTTGGTGCACTCAACAACTGTGTGATACTCTGCGATGCCCCCGATTCTACCGTACACTAATCATACACGCAAATGTGTACGATCAAGATCAGTGACTCACGGGAAGATATCACAACACAACTCTAGACACAAATTAAAATAATACAAGCTTTGTATTACAAGCTAGGGGCCTCGAGGGCTCGAATACATAGCTCGATACACAAGCGTCAGCGGAAGCAACAATATTTGAGTACAGACATAAAATTAGACAAGGATGCCTTAAGAAGGCTAGCACAAAAGCAACACGATCGAAGAGGCAAGGCCTCCTGCCTGGGACCTCCTAACTACTCCTGGTCTTCGGCGGCCTCCATGTAGTAGTATCCGTCGGCGGTGGCCTCTGGTTCTAGGGATCCACCAACTGGTTGCAACAACCGGAAAGAAAGGAAGAAAGGGGAAAAGGGGTAGCAAAGAAACCGTGAGTACTCATCCAAAGTACTCGCAAGCATCAGATCTATACTAACTATGCATTGGTATCAAATGGAAAGGTTGTATCTGTGGACTGAACTGCAGAATGCCAGAATAGGGGGGAAGGCCTAGCCTATCAAAGACTAGCATCTTCAAGCAGCTCCAAGCATCTTGCAGCATATAGAAGAGTATAGAGTAGCAGTTTACATTTAGCAAACATGTTGTAGTATTAATGCCCAGAGATCCTTCCTCGACTCCCTGCGAGGAAGCAATCCCGGAGCCACATATATCAAGTAACCATTTCTAGTTGTAAAGATTAGGATATAAGTCTGAATGTCCGTTACCGAGGACACGGCTATTAATAGATAATCTTCCCTGCAGGGGTGCACCACATTTTCCAACACGCTTGATTACTCTGGCCGGACACACTTTTCTGGGTCAATGCCCAGCCTCGAAAGATCAACACATAGTAGCCCTACCTAGGCTCAGCAGAGAGGTCCTCGCCGGTCTACATCCTAAGCACTCCGGGGTCTGGGCCCATCGCCCGTTGCACTCCGGGTCGTTACGTGCAGGGCGGGCCTAGGCACCACCTCTGGGGTGCCGGCCCAGCCGTGCCGCAATGCTGAACTGGACATCTGACAAAGTTTCGGCTGATACTGCGACGTTGAGGCCCATAACTATTCTCACGTGGTGGTTAGTGCGTAAAGGCCAAAGGCCTACTCCGAACAAATACCAAAACCATAGTGTATTATTAGCTTGCGGAGATGAGCAGAGACTCACGATAATGTGACCCTGTCGCCCCGCCTCAAGGAAATACGGCACGGGCTAGCCCAGCCCACTCGGGGGTGGCTTGCCTGCCCGGTCATGCCTCATAACCATCTTGCGAGTGCTCTCCGGGCCTGCCCAACTTTCCCAAAGGTCTCAAGTAAAGTCAAGGTAACCGTGTGTCCAAACATCAAGAGGAAAACCCGAGGAACCACCCTGGGTGAATTCCACTCGATGTAATCATCAAGGTGAACGTAAGAGGAACCACCCTCGAGGGTCACACTTGAGGGGTTGCACGACAGAGCCGTATCGGGAATGGTGAAGGAGGAACCACCCTCGTTGACCATGACCGAATAGCTACACTACAGAGATCTCATCAGGAGTGTTGTTGAGGTTCCACCCTCGTTACTCGATGGTAACTCTGCAGAGTCGAGCAACAAAAAGGGGCGTGATGTGATGTGAGGTGTCGGGCTCTGGTCGTCGATCACGTTGATCGAGTCGTTGATGATGAAGCAGGGGCAACAAGGACAAGGTGGGGGTCACTGATGGATCACTAACCAACCTATACTAAGCAGTTTAGGGTAAGCATGTAGGTAACAATAGCAGGTACAAAAGCAGGCTATGCATCAGAATAGGAGCAAACAATAACAGTAGCAAAATCTAATGCAAGCATGAGAGAATGCAATGGCGATATCGGGACGATCAAAGGGGGGGCTTGCCTGGAAGCTCCGCTGAAAGGGAAGAAGGGGTCGTCATCGACGTAGTCGATCACAGCGGCATCGGCAGCGGTCTCGAGGTCTACCGGAGAGAAGAGGGGAAGAAACAGTAAATACAAGCAAATAGATGCAATACTATGCATGACATGACGAAACGCGGTGCTAGATGTGTCCTAAAGCGGTACTACATGATACCGGCAAAGGGGGTAGCATCCGGGAAAGTTTTCACGAAGTTTGGCATTTTCGCACAAATGAAATGGAGGGGAAAGGTTTGATGTTTGCTATGTTAGGGATGTGTGGCGGACAAATGGACTGCATATTTGGATTCGTCTCGTCGTTCTGAGCAACTTTCATGTATAAAACTTTTTCATCCGAGCTACGGTTTAATTTCTATGAATTTTCAAAGTTTTAACAATATTGTGGAATTATCTTTCAAAAAGGAATTATGATGTCAGCCTGACATCGTCATGATGTCAGCAGTCAACAGAGCGTTGACTGGTCAAACTAACAGCTGGGACCCGTGTGCCAGCGACCGAACTAATTTAACAGGGTTAAATTAACTAATTTAGTTAATTAGACTAACTAAGCAAAGTTAATTAGGTTAATCAATTACCTATTTAATTATTTAATTATTTTTATTTTAAAATCTCTTTTTTTAATTTTGTTTTTTTTGGGTGGGCCCCTCTGTCATAGGCCCAAGTGGCCTAGCGGGGCGGGTTATCGGGCGTGTGGGGCGGGTGCCCGACGAGGCGATCCCGATGGCAGCGTAGCCCGCCCGGGCGTGGGGGCAAGGCCGCCTAGTGTCGTGAGGCGCCGGCAGCCGCCAGCAGCGGCGAGCGATGGCCCTAGGCGGTGGTGGGCAGCGCGCGTGGCGGTCAGGGGCGGGGCGGAGCGGCGTGCAGCAGTAGTAGGGGGCGGTGTGCGGGGGCCTTCATCGACGCGCGAGAGCGTAGCAGGCCGGGCGGCAACTACGGGCGGGAGCGGCGAGCAGCCGAGGCGGGCGAGCTGCAGTAGTGCAGTGGTGCAGCGAGCGGGGCAGAGAGAGGGGCGGCCGGGAGCACCAAGGGCGGGGCGACGACGCGGGTAGCAGCGGCGAGCATGTGGCCATGCGCGCGAGGGGTGGAAGCAGCAGAAGCAGTGGGCAGAGCAGCGAGGCAGCAGCACAGGGAGCGGGGCGGGGCCTGGTGCAGGCGGGCGCGACACAAACATCAACGTGTGGACAGCGAGCGCCGGGTCGCGACTGGGCGAGCAAGACGAGGGGGAAGGGCACATCTGCAGGCAGCAGTAGGCAAAGCAGCAGCGCAGCAGCCTAAGTAGTAATACGCATACGCAGGAGTTCGGGCACGACATTGACGGCAGCCTACGGCATCCAAACGAAGGGCAGGGGCAGAGGGGTTGGACGGGCAGCTCACCGGGATCTCGTAGGGGTGCAAAGGCGGGCTCGGGGAGGATCGACGACGCCGGAGTCGGTGACGAACGGCGACTGGTCCGAGTTGAAGGCGAGGTCGATGGCGGAGCTCGGGGCCATTCCAGCTTGATCCCGTGCACGAGGAGGAGGAAGCAGACGACGGCGGATCCGCGGGACCTCCCGGCTCGGCGTGGGAGCGACGGTGGCCGTGAGGTCGACGGCAACAACGGCGACAGAGGCATTCGGGAGTGGGCGGATCTGGGGAGGGGAATGAGCGTGTGGGCGAGAGAGAGCAAGGAGAGTGGAGTGGATGAGAGCGGACGAGGGAATCAAGGGGGCGAGAGGGGTCCTTATCCCCTCCCAGCGTCGGCGCCGGCGAGGTGGTTGGGGCAGGACGATCCCCTGTAGCGACACGGTGGGGGAACTGGTCGATTGACCGGGTGGGGGTAGGGCTGGCTAGCGGTCCAGCTGGGCCGAGGCCCAGTGAGGGGCGGGTCCTGTTGTTTTCTTCTTTTTCTTTTATCCTACTTTTAACTTTTCTGATTTATTTATATTATTTTAATTTTCACATTATCCTAGTTTAAAAATTTAGGAGGCCAACACCTAAATTAATGTTTTAGTTTAACCCTCTCCCACGAAAGGTTCTACTCCTAAATAAAATAGTTAGCTATTTTATAATTTAGAAAAGGAATTTTATTTATTGTTAAAGCCACTATTTAATTAATCTTGTGCATTAAACCACTTTAGAAAAATGTTGGTTCACCACCATAATTAGTTATGGAATATTTCCCACACTTTGAACATTTTATTTTGCATGTTGACAAATTTGAGTTTTGGACTTTAATTTGAATTTGAATTGTGATTTGGATAAAGTGAGGGTTAGCAACAGTAACAGTTATGATGTGGCATCATTAGAAAGGGATTAATGTAGCTTGATTATCCGGGCATCACAATTCTCCTCCACTACAAGAAATCTCATCCCGAGATTTTAGGAGGTAGAAGGAAACAAAACGGGTTATTCATCTCGAAGATGATCCTCGAGTTCCCAAGTGGCTTCATCTTCAGAATGATTTGTCCACTGGACTTTAAGAAAATTTATAGCCCTCTAACAGGTGCGGCGTTTAGCTTGAACAGAATGCGGATTGAATGCTCTCTGAAAGTGAGATCATCTTGCAGGGGTGAGCTTTATAAGCCATGTGGTTTTGCAATAAGACTTGTGATGGGCATCGGCCATGATATTAGCCTTGCCAGGGGTATAATAAATACCGTAGTCATAGTCTGAAATTGTTTTCATACATCGCTGTTGACGGAGATCCAGATCTAGCTGAGTAACAGATACATCAGACTTTGATGATCAGTGAAGATCTCGCAACGATTACCAAGAAGGAAACGTCACCCCAACTTTGGTGCAAACTTAACTGCAGTAAGTTCAAGGTCATGGACTGGGTAGTTCTTTAGGAAAGATATCTTGAAATTCACAAACGACTGGAGCATTTTCAATTCTCACAAGAGAAGCGTTTACGCGTCCAAGGAATAAATTCGTGCTTCGGCATTTCGAACAAGATGAGCATGGTAGCTTACTATCTCATTAGAAGGATGTAGTAGATGGACGGTTTTAGTGGCGCAAATGATAGAAGCGCTATGTGTTTTCAACCATTCCATTCCTAGAATGAGGTCAATATTGGAAGACTTCAAAACAATGGAGGAAACATGGGATTCCAGCCCTTCAATTTCAACGGGGACGTTGAGACTAACCATGGTGGTTCGACATTGGCCCGCGGAATGCAGCTTGGAATTCCAACCAAGTGATGGCAGTTCCAACAGGTAAGGAACGATTGTGGCTGTCCCACCATTGAGTAGCGGGACCTTTCGGGTAAAAAGCCGCGAAGGTGACATAGTTGGCAGGGGCTACATTAGCAGACTACAACTCGAAAGTGATGTCACAGAGCCCGTCATCAGCATCAAGGGGCTGAGTTGAGCTACGGTAGAGGACAGGGTTGAGGCACACAAAGTATTGCAGTGTTACTGGGTTGGTTGCTGATTTATATTGGGATGCAGGAACTAAGTCATGACTCCTTCCATGAACTGGCGATTCAGCTCAACTGATGTATCATTCCGGCCATGTATTCGGGCAGCCATGACCATCGAGTCTAATCATCCTGCTTAAATGCAACAGGGGTAGTTTAGCAAGGGGTGGAGCAAGTGTATGGAGTAATCCATGATGTAACCTGAACAGTGAGCAAAGGCGCAGTATGTACACAGCCGTAGTCACTGAAGACATACAGATACATATGTAGAGCCAATAACACGTTGTTAGTAGGAGTTCGGACAAGAGAACATCCTAGACATACTAGGCGGCATGCATGCACGCGATGGAGGGATGCAACAACGGGACATAGCAAAGGCTACATTATCGTCGAAGATAACCACTGGAGCGAGGGATTTGCAAGTGACGATGCAGGGTGCCCTCGATATGAGGATCCTGCGGTCAGTGAACAATGTGAAGCAGATCTTGGCCCTCAATTTGAAAGAGGCGTAATACAAATCTCCGGATGGATGTGATCACAAAATCCTAATGTTAGATTTAGCAAAATAATTTAAGCCGAATAGAGGAGAGATCAGAGTCCCAGAGTATAGACGAGAAATAAAAGATCCTAATACCACCCAATGGCGACGTGGGCCCGTAAGTCGCACAACGATGTTAGTAAAACAGTTTTTCAAAGACTAGACTCAACTTCGGCCAAGGAGTTGAAAAGGGGGATCCTACAGGCAGTCGGCTCTGATACCAACTTGTGACGCCCCCCGATTCGACCGTACACTAATCATACACGCAGATGTGTACGATCAAGATCAGGGACTCACGGGAAGATATCACAACACAACTCTAGACACAAATTAAAATAATACAAGCTTTATATTACAAGCCAGGGGCCTCGAGGGCTCGAATACATAGCTCAATACAGAAGCGTCAGCGGAAGCAACAATATCTGAGTACAGACGGATGCCTTAAGAAGGCTAGCACAAAAGCAACACGGTCGAAGAGGCAAGGCCTCCTGCCTGGGACCTCCTAACTACTCCTGGTCTTCGGAGGCCTCCATGTAGTAGTATCCGTCGGCGGTGGCCTCTGGTTCCAGGGATCCACCAACTGGTTGCAACAACCGGAAAGAAAGGAAGAAAGGGGAAAGGGGTAGCAAAGAAACCGTGAGTACTCATCCAAAGTACTTGCAAGCATCAGATCTATACTAAGTATGCATTGGTATCAAATGGAAGGGTTGTATATGTGGACTGAACTGCAGAATGCGAGAATAGGGGGAAGGCCTAGCCTATCGAAGACTAGCATCTTCAAGCAGCTCCAAGCATCTTGCAGCATATAGAAGAGTATAGAGTAGCAGTTTACATTTAGCAAACATGTTGTAGTATTAATGCCCAAAGATCCTTCCACGACTCCCTGCGAGGAAGCAATCCCGGAGCCACATATATCAAGTAACCATTTCTAGTTGTAAAAGATCAGGATATAAGTCTGAACGTCCGTTACCAAGGACACGGCTATTAATAGATAATCTTCCCTGCAGGGGTGCACCACATTTTCCAACACGCTTGATTACTCTGGCCGGACACACTTTTCTGGGTCAATGCCTAGCCTCAGAAGATCAACACATAGTAGCCCTACCTAGGCTCAGCAAAGAGGTCCTCGCCGGTCTACATCCTAAGCACTCCGGGGTCTGGGCCCATCGCCCGTTGCACTCCGGGTCGTTACGTGCAGGGCGGGCCTAGGCACCACCTCTGGGGTGCCGGCCCAGCCATGCCGCAATGCTGAACTAGACGTTTGACAAAGTTTCGGCTGATACTGCGACGTCGAGGCCCATAACTATTCTCGCGTGGTGCTTAGTGCGTAAAGGCCAAAGGCCAACTCAGAACAAATACCAAAACCATAGTGTATTATTAGCTTGCGGAGACGAGCAGAGACTCACGATAATGTGACCCTGTCGCCCCGCCTCAAGGAAATACGACACGGGCTAGCCCAGCCCACTCGGGGGCGGCCTGCCTGCCCGGTCGTGCCTCATAACCATCTTGCGGGTGCTCTCCGGGCCCGCCCAACTTTCCCAAAGGTCTCAAGTAAAGTCAAGGTAACCGTGTGTCCAAACATCAAGGGGAAAACCCGAGGAACCACCCTGGGTGAATTCCACTCGATGTAATCATCAAGGTGAACGTAAGAGGAACCACCCTCGAGGTTCACACTTGAGGGGTTGCACGACAGAGCCGTATCAGGAATGGTGAAGGAGGAACCACCCTCGTTAACCACGACCGAATAGCTACACTACAGAGATCTCATCAGAAGTGTTGTTGAGGTTCCACCCTCGTTACTCGATGGTAACTCTGCAGAGTCGAGCAACAAAAAGGGGTGTGATGTGATGTGAGGTGTCGGGCTCTGGTCGTCGATCACGTTGATCGAGTCGTCGATGATGAAGCAGGGGCAACAAGGACAAGGTGGGGGTCACTGATGGATCACTAACCAACCTATATTAAGCAGTTTAGGGTAAGCAGGTAGGTAACAATAGCAGGTACAAAAGCAGGCTATGCATCATAATAGGAGCAAACAATAACAGTAGCAAAATCTAATGCAAGCATGAGAGAATGGAATGGGCGATATCGGGATGATCAAAGGGGGGGCTTGCCTGGAAGCTCCGCTAAAAGGGAAGAAGGGGTCGTCGTCGACGTAGTCGATCACAGCGGCATCGGCAGTGGTCTCGAGGTCTACCGGAGAGAAGAGGGGGAAGAAATAGTAAATACAAGCAAACAGATGCCATACTATGCATGACATGACGAAATGCGGCGCTAGATGTGTCATAACGCGGTACTACACGATACCGGCGAAGGGGGTAGCATCCGGAAAAGTTTTCCCGAAGTTTGGCATTTTCGGAAAAATGAAACGGAGGGGAAAGGTTCGATGTTTGCTATGCTAGGGATGTGTGGCAGACGAATGGACTGCGTATTCGGATTCGTCTCGTCGTTCTCAGCAACTTTCATGTATAAAACTTTTTCATCCGAGCTACGGTTTAATTTCTATGAATTTTCAAAGTTTTAACAATATTGTGGAATTATCTTTAAAAAAGGAATTATGACGTCAGCCTAACGTCGTCACGACGTCAGCAGTCAACAGGGCGTTGACTGGTCAAACTGACATCTGGGACCCGTATGTCAGCGACCGAACTAATTTAACAGGGTTAAATTAACTAATTTAGTTAATTAGACTAACTAAGCAAAGTTAATTAGGTTAATCAATTACCTATTTAATTATTTTTATTTTAAAATCTCTTTTTTTATTTTGTTTTTTTGGGTGGGCCCCTCTGTCATAGGCCCGGGTGGCCTAGCGGGGCGGGTTATCGGGCGTGTGGGTGCGGGTGCCCGACGGGGCGAACCCGGGGGCTGCGTAGCCCGCCCGGGCGTGGGGGCGAGGCCGCCGGGAACGGTGAGGCATCGGCAGCCGCCAGTAGCGGCGAGCGGCGGTCCTAGGCGGTGGTGGGCAGCGCATGCAGCAGTCAGGGGCGGGGCGGAGCGGTGTGCAGCAGTAGTGGGGGCGGCGTGCAGGGTCCTTTGTCGATGCGCAAGAGCGCAGCAGGCCGGGCGGCAACTACGGGCGGGAGCGGCGAGCAGCCGAGGCGGGCGAGCTGCAGCAGCGTAGCGGTGTAGCGAGCGGGGCAGAGAGAGGGGCGGCCGGGAGCACCAAGGGCTGGGCGACGACGCAGGTAGCGGCGGCGAGCATGCGGCCATGCGCGCGAGGGGAGGAAGCTGTAGAAGAAGTGGGCAGAGCAGCGAGGCAGCAGCGCAGGGAGTGGGGCAGGGCCTGGTGCAGGCGGGCGCAACGCAAACGACAACATGCAGACGGCGAGCTTCGGGTCGCGACCGGGCGACCAAGACGGGGGGGAGGGCACATCTGTAGGCAGCAGCAGGCAAAGTAGCAGCGCAGCAGCCTATGTAGTAATATGCATACGCGGGAGTTCAGGCACGACGTTGACGGCAGCCTACGGCATCCAAGCGAAGGGGAGGGACAGAGGGGTTGGACGGGCAGCTCACCAGGATCCCGTAGGGGTGCAAAGGCGGGCTCGAGGAGGATCGACGGCGCCGGAGTCGGTGACGAACGGCGATGGGTCCGAGTTGAAGGCGAGGTCGATGGCGGAGCTCGGGGCTGGTCCAGCTTGATCCCGTGCACGAGGAGAGGAAGCAGACGACGGCGGATCCGCGGGACCTCCCGACTCGGCGTGGGAGCGACGGTGGCCGTGAGGTCGACGGCAACAACGGCGACAGAGGCGTTCGGGAGTGGGCGGATCTGGGGAGGGGAACGAGCCGTGGGAGAGAGAGAGAGCGAGGAGAGTGGAGTGGATGAGAGCGGACAGAGGGAATCGAGGGGGCGAGAGGGGTCCTTATCCCCTCTCGGCATCGGCGCCGGTGAGGTGGTTGGGGCGGGACGAGCCCCTGTAGCGACACGGTCGGGGGAACTGGTCGATCGACTGGGTGGGGGTTGGGATGGCTAGCGGTCCAACTGGGCCGAGGCCCAGTGAGGGGCGGGTCCTGTTGTTTTCTTCTTTTTCGTTTATCCTGCTTTTAACTTTTCTGTTTTATTTATATTATTTTAATTTTCACATTATCCTAGTTTAAAATTTTAGGAGGCCAACACCTAAATTATGTTTTAGTTTAACCCTCTGCCACGAAAGGTTCTACTCCCAAATAAAATAGTTTGCTATTTTATAATTTAGAAAAGGCATTTTTTTTATTGTTAAAGCCACTGTTTAATTAATCTTGTGCATTAAACCACTTTATAAAAATGTTGGTTCACCACCATAATTAGTTATGGAATATTTCCCACACTTTGAACATTTTATTTTGCATGTTTGACAAATTTGAGTTTTGGACTTTAATTTGAATTTGAATTGTGATTTGGATAAAGTGAGGATTAGCAATAGTAATAGTGATGATGTGGCATCATTAGAAAGGGATTACTGTAGCTTGATTATCCAGGCGTCACATACTCATTTTCCACCCCATGACCGCAAATGATGTATGTTGCATCTGTCTCAGGGTGCGTTTGTGCTTGTTTTCTTTAGTGGCTAGTGTATTTGTAGCCACTCGCCACCCGAATATCCGCACTTTCCCTACCACTTTAGCTTTCCAAATCAGGTCCCATATGCTCCGATCGGCGGCGTCCCTTGTTGAACTGGAAGGGGAGGGCTCCTGTTGGTCAAGTTTTGTAGCTAACTTGTACGCGCTCTTAACCGTAAAGACTCCGTTGCTTTCAAAATGCCAAGCAAGTTGGTCTCTTGCGTTTGAGATTGGGATCAGGAGTTTGCATATCTCGGCATCGAAAGGGTAGAAGATCCGACGGATGAGGCCTTCGTTCCATTCCTTCCTCTCCGGGCTCATAAGTTGATTCACCCAGCGGAGTCTGGACCTCCTTATGAATGCAGCCGTCATGAGACCCTCCCTTCTAGGCAACCACTGATCTCGTTGGATTTGTATAATTTTTCCATCTCCAACCCTCCATATTATCCCCTTTTTCAGTAGCTGCAATCCAAACTCGATACCCCTCCACACCGGTGAAACATCTGACACATAGACGGTGTCTAGGATATTTCCATTGGGGTAATACTTTGACTTAAGAACTCTCGCACAGAGGCTATCAGGGTTTTGGATCAGTCTCCGCCCTTCCTTTGCGAGGAGTGCCAGGTTAAAGAGGTGCATATCTCTGAACCCAATACCCCCATCCCTCTTCGGTTTTGTCATGCGGTCCCAAGACATCCAGTGGACCTTTCTATGCCCATCTTCGTCCCCCACCAGAAATCTCTTATCATTCTCTCGTACTTCTCACAAAACCCTTTGGATAGCATGAACACACTCATTGTATACGTAGGAAGGCCCTGGACCACTGATTTGACATGGACCTCTTTAGCCGAATAAGACATAAACCATTTCGACCAGTCATTGCATCTTTTCCCAAATCTGTCCAGTATCGACTGAAATTGGTCATCCTTCATTCTCCCTTCCGGCGTCGGCAAACCTAGGTACTTGCTTTCAAAAGTATCTGACTGTACCCCCAGGATATTTTTAATGTCCGCTCTAGTTGCCCCCGGGCAAGCCTCACTGAAGAGAATTGAGCATTTGCTCTCACTTAGAAGTTGTCCCGTACACTTCTGAAAAGTGGTCAACACTCTTTTGATGGTTTCGGCTTGCTCGGTCGTGGCCTTGAAGAAAATCAAACTATCATCCGCGAAGAGGAGGTTTGATATGCTCGGGCTGTTTCTCGCAGTCTTAATGGGTGTCAAATTGTTTCCAGTGATTTCCTTCTTAAGCAAGTGCACTAGGCCATCCGCAACAAACAGGAACAGGTAGGGGCTTAGGGGGTCCCCTTGTCTCAGCCCTCTAGATGGGATAAACGGGTCCAAGAGTCCTCCATTGCATCTCACTGAGTACCTCACGGTTCGCACACACTGCATAACCCAGTCCGTCCATTTCCTGCATAAACCAAACTTCCAGAGCACTCCTTCCAAGGAATCCCAATCCACTCTATCGTAGGCTTTGGCAAGGTCCAGCTTATATGCGCAGTAATTATCTCTGACATTCTTGGAGTGTTTGATTTTGTGGAAGCATTCGAACGCAATGATGGCGTTGTCTGTGATCATTCTACCTGGGATAAAGGCACTCTGCGTTTCGGAAATAATCTAATCTAAGATGGTCGTAGTCTATTGATAAGGCATTTTGACACCACCTTATAAATGACGTTGCACAGACTGATCGGCCTATAGTCCTTGATCGACTGCGGCTCACTTCCTTTGGGGATGAGAACGATCACTGTATCATTGATTCCATCCGGTAGAACCCCCCTCTCAAAAAACTCAAGGACTGCTCTGATTACATCATCTTTCAGCTCCCCCCTAGTTCCTTTGGAAAAAATTACCCAGAAAGCCGTTAGAGCCGGGGGCTTTCAGAGGCCCTATTTGAAAAAGGGCGTTACTTATTTACTTCGACGTGAACTGCTTTGTCAACACGTCGTTCATGTCCCCGCTCACTCGGTTTCCTATTAGGTCCAGAATTTCCTTGGGGTCGACCGCCTCTTCCTTCTTATATAGCTTCTTGAAAAAGACGTTTGTTATTTCATGTATTCCTTTGTCATCCTCGACCCACTTACCTGAATCATCTTTCAACCTGCTAATGGTATTTTTCTTCCGTCTCCATGTGGCTTTTTATTGGAACCATTTGGTGTTCTTGTCTCCCTCTCTGAGATATGTAGCACGTGACCGCTGCCTCCACATAAGCTCCTCTCTCAGAAGCAATTCATCCAATTCCCGGGCTAGAACATCTGCTCTTTTTGCGTCTCGGGTGTGCTGGTCGAGTTCCAGATTCTGCTCAGTTTCGATCTAATATCCGTTGTTTGTTTGATGACCGAGCCAAAGTCACGGTTTGCCCAGCTTCGCAGCTCCCCTTTCATTTGATTCAGCTTTGAACACACATCCTTCAGGTTCACCGCAGGCCCTTTTCCTTTCTAGGTTGCTGTAATGGTTGGCTGAAGGGACTCCACTCTTTCGCACATCTGCTCGTATCTGAATGTTGGCGTAGACCCCTTCTCTTTTGGCCTCCATTCCTTTCTCCCTCCTACTCTCAGTAGGATAGGCAGGTGATACGTCTCCAACATATCTATAATTTTTGATTGCTCCATGCTATATTATCTTCTGTTTTGGACATTATTGGGCTTTATTATTCACTTCTATATTATTTTTGGGACTAACCTATTAACCGGAGGCCCAGCCCAGAATTGTTTTTTTGCCTATTTCAGAGTTTCGCAGAAAAAGAATATCAAACGGAGTCCAAACGGAATGAAACCTTTGGGAACATGATTTTCGGAACGCACGTGATCCAGAGGACTTGGACCCTATGTCAAGAAAGCTACCAGGAAGCCACGAGGTAGGGGGCGCGCCTACCCCCCTAGGCGCGCCCTCCAGCCTCGTGGGCCCCATGTTGCTCCACCGACGTACTCGTTCCTCCTATATATACCTACGTACCCCCAAACTACCAGATACGGAGCCAAAAACCTAATTCCACCGCCGCAACCTTCTGTACCCGTGAGATCCCATCTTGGGGCCTGTTCCGGAGCTCCGCCGGAGGGGGCATCGATCACGGAGGGCTTCTACATCAACACCATAGCCTCTCCGATGAAGTGTGAGTAGTTTACCTCAGACCTTCGGGTCCATAGTTATTAGCTAGATTGCTTCTTCTCTCTTTTTGGATCTCAATACAATGTTCTCCCCCTCTCTTGTGGAGATCTATTTGATGTAATCTTCTTTTGCGGTGTGTTTGTTGAGACCGATGAATTGTGGGTTTATGATCAAGTTTATCTATGAACAATATTTGAGTCTTCTGAATTCTTTTATGTATGATTGGTTATCTTTGCAAGTCTCTTCGAATTATCAGTTTGGCTTGGCCTACTAGATTGATCTTTCTTGCAATGGGAGAAGTGCTTAGCTTTGGGTTCAATCTTGCGCTGTCCTTTCCCAGTGACAGTAGGGGCAGCAAGGCACGTATAGTATTGTTGCCATCGAGGATAACAAGATGGGTTTTATATCATATTGCATGAGTTTATCCCTCTACATCATGTCATCTTGCTTAAGGCGTTACTCTGTTCTTATGAACTTAATACTCTAGATGCATGCTGGATAGCGGTCGATGTGTGGAGTAATAGTAGTAGATGCAGGCAGGAGTCGGTCTACTTGTCTCGGACGTGATGCCTATATACATGATCATACCTAGATATTCTCATAACTATGCTCAATTCTGTCAATTGCTCAACAGTAATTTGTTCACCCACCGTAAAATACTTATGCTCTTGAGAGAAGCCACTAGTGAAACCTATGGCCCCCGAGTCTATTTTCCATCATATTAATCTCCCGACAACAAGCTATTTCTGGCGCCGTTTTTATTTTACTTTGCATCTTTATCATAAAAATACCAAAAATATTATCCTATCATATCTATCAGATCTCACTCTCGTAAGTGACCGTGTAGGGATTGACAACCCCTTATCGCGTTGGTTGCGAGGATTTATTTGTTTGTGTAGGTGCAAGGGACTCGCGCGTAGCCTCCTACTGGATTGATACCTTGGTTCTCAAAAACTGAGGGAAATACTTAGGCTACTTTGCTGCATCACCCTTTCCTCTTCAAGAGAAAACCAACGCAGTGCTCAAGAGGTAGCAAGAAGGATTTCTGGGCCGTTGCCGGGGAGGTCTACGCAAAAGTCAACATACCAAGTACCCATCACAAACCCTTATCTCCCCCATTACATTATTTGCCATTTTCCTCTTGTTTTCCTCTCCCCCACTTCACCCTTGCCATTTTATTCGCCCTCTTTTTTCCGTTCGCCTCTTTTTCGCTTGCTTCTTGTTTGCTCGTGTGTTGGATTGCTTGCTTGTCATGATGGCTCAAGATAATACCAAATTATGTGACTTTACCAATACCAACAATAATGATTTCCTTAGCACTCCGATTGCTCCTCTTACCGATACTGAATCTTGTGAAATTAATGCTTCCTTGTTGAATCTTGTTATGAAAGATCAATTCGCCGGCCTTCCTAGTGAAGATGCCGCTACTCATCTAAATAGCTTCGTTGATTTGTGTGATATGCAAAAGAAGAAAGATGTTGACAATGATATTGTTAAATTGAAGCTATTTCCTTTTTCGCTTAGAGATTGTGCTAAAGCTTGGTTTTCGTCTTTGCCTAAAAATAGTATTGATTCTTGGAACAAGTGCAAGGATGCTTTTATCTCTAAGTATTTTCCTCCCACTAAGATTATCTCTCTTAGAAACGATATTATGAATTTTAAGCAACTTGATCATGAACATGTTGCACAAGCTTGGGAGAGGATGAAATTAATGATACGTAATTGCCCCACTCATGGTTTGAATTTGTGGATGATTATACAAAAAATTTATGCCGGATTGAATTTTGCTTCTACAAATCTTTTAGATTCGGCCGCGGGAGGCACTTTTATGGAAATCACTTTAGGAGAAGCTACTAAACTCCTAGGTAATATTATGGTTAATTATTCTCAATGGCACACTAAAGATCTACTAATAAAAAAGTGCATGCGATAGAAGAAATTAATGTTTTGAGTGGAAAGATGGATGAACTTATGAAATTATTTGCTACTAAGAGTGTTTCTTCTGATCCTAATGATATGCCTTTGTCTACTTTGATTGAGAATAATAATGAATCTATGGATGTGAATTTTGTTGGTAGGAATAATTTTGGTAACAACGTGTATAGAGGAAACTTTAATCCTAGGCCTTATCCTAGCAATTCCTCTAATAATTATGGTAATTCCTACAACAATTCTTATGGAAATTTTGATAAGATGCCCTCTGAATTTGAGACTAGTGTTAAAGAGTTTATGAATTCACAAAAGAATTTCAATGCTTTGCTTGAAGAGAAATTGCTTAAAGTTGATGAATTGGCTAGGAACGTTGATAGAATTTCTCTTGATGTTGATTATTTGAAACTGAGATCTATTCCTCCTAAGCATGATATCAATGAGTCTCTCAAATCCATGAGAATTTCCATTGATGAGTGCAAAGAAAGAACCGCTAGGATGCGTGCTAAGAAAGATTGCTTTATGAAAGCGTGTTCTTCAAATTTCTATGAAAATAAAGATGAAGATCTAAAAGTTATTGATGTGTCCCCTATTAAATCTTTGTTTTGCAATATGAATCTTTATATTGATGGGACTGAATATGATCCACCTTTACCTAGAAGGCGTTCCAAAAATTCGGAGTTTTTTAGATCTTGATGCTAAAATTGATAAAAGTGGGATTGAAGAAATCAAAACATTAGATGTTAATAAACCCATTATTTTGGATTTCAGGGAATTTAATTATGATAATTGCTCTTTGATAGATTGTATTTCCTTGTTGCAATTCGTGCTAAATTCTCCTCATGCTTATAGTCAAAATAAAGCTTTTACCAAACATATCGTTGATGCTTTGATGCAATCTTATGAAGAAAAGCTTGAGTTGGAAGTATCTATCCCTAGAAAACTTTATGATGAGTGGGAACCTACTATTAAAATTAAGATTAAAGATCATGAATGCTATGCTTTATGTGATTTGGGTGCTAGTGTTTCCACGATTCCAAAAACTTTGTGCGATTTGTTAGGTTTCCGTGATTTTGATGATTGCTCTTTAAACTTGCACCTTGCGGATTCCACCATTAAGAAACCTATGGGAAGAATTAATGATGTTCTTATTGTTGCAAATAGGAACTATGTGCCCGTAGATTTTATTGTTCTTGATATAGATTGAAATCCTTCATGTCCTATTATTCTTGGTAGACCTTTCCTTAGAACGATTGGTGCAATTATTGATATGAAGGAAGGGAATATTAGATTCCAATTTCCATTAAAGAAAGGCATGAAACACTTCCCTAGGAAGAAAATAAAATTACCATATGAATCTATCATGAGAGCCACTTATGGATTGCCCACCAAAGATGGCAATACCTAGATCTATCCTTGCTATTATGCCTAGCTAGGGGCGTTAAACGATAGCGCTTATTGGGAGGCAACCCAATTTTATTTTTAGTTTTTTGCCTTTTGCTTCTGTTTAGGAATAAATATTTGTTCTAGCCTCTGGTTAGATGTGTTTTTATGTTTTAATTAGTGTTTGTGCCAAGTTAAACCGATAGGATCTTCTTGGATGATAGTTATTTGATCTTGCAGAAAATTCCAGAAACTTTCTGTTCACGAAAATAATTGTTAAAAATCACCAGAACGTGATAAAATATTGATTCCAATTGCTGCTGATCAATAAACAAATTTTCTAGGTCGTCCTATTTTGGCTGATTTTTTGGAGTTCCAGAAGTTTGCGTTAGTTACAGATTACTACAGATTGTTCTGTTTTTGACAGATTCTGTTTTTCGTGTGTTGGTTGCTTATTTTGATGAATCTATGGCTAGTAAAATAGTTTATAAACCATAGAGAAGTTGGAATACAGTAGGTTTAAAACCAATATAAATAAATAATGTGTTCATTACAGTATCTTGAAGTGGTCTTTTGTTTTCTTTCGCTAACGGAGCTCACGAGATTTTCTGCTGAGTTTTGTGTTGTGAAGTTTTCAAGTTTTGGGTGAAAGATTTGATGGATTATGGAACAAGGAGTGGCAAGAGCCTAAGCTTGGGGATGCTCATGGCACCCCCAAGATAATCTAAGGACACCTAAAAGCCAAAGCTTCGGGATGCCCCGGAAGGCATCCCCTCTTTCGTCTACTTCCATCGGTAACTTTACTTGGAGCTATACTTTTATTCACCACATGATATGTGTTTTGCTTGGAGCGTCTTGTATGATTTGAGTCTTTGCTTTTTAGTTTACCACAATCATCTTTGCTGTACACACCTTTTGAGAGAGACACACATGATTCGGAAATTATTAGAATACTCTATGCGCTTCACTTATATCTTTTGAGTTATATAGTTTTTGCTCTGGTACTTCACTTATATCTTTTAGAGGACGGTGGTGGATTTGTTTTATAGAAACTATTGATCTCTCATGCTTCACTTAGATTATTTTGAGAGTCTTAAATAGCATGGTAATTTGCTTAAAAAATCCTAATATGCTAGATATTCAAGATTAGTAAAAACGTTCTTATGAGTGTTTTGAATACTAAGAGAAGTTTGATGCTTGATGATTGTTTTGAGACATGGAGGTAGTGATATTAAAGTTGTGCTAGTTAAGTAGTTGTGAATTTGAAAAATACTTGTGTTGAAGTTTGCAAGTCCCGTAGCATGCACGTATGGTAAACGTTATGTAACAAATTTGAAACATGAGGTGTTCTTTGATTGTCCTCCTTATGAGTGGCGGTCGGGGACGAGCGATGGTCTTTTCCTACCAATCTATCCCCCTAGGAGCATGCGCGTAGTGCTTGGTTTTTTATGACTTGTAGATTTTTGCAATAAGTATGTGAGTTCTTTATGACTAATGTTGAGTCCATGGATTATACGCACTCTCACCTTTCCACCATTGCTAGCCTCTTCGGTACTGTGCATTGCCCTTTCTCACATTGAGAGTTGGTGCAAACTTCGCCGGTGCATCCAAACCCCGTGATATGATACGCTCTTTCACACATAAACCTCCTTATATCTTCCTCAAAACAGCCACCATACCTACCTATCATGGCATTTCCATAGTCATTCTGAGATATATTGCCATGCAACTTTCCACCATTCAGTTTATCATGACACATTCATCATTGTCATATTGCTTTGCATGATCATGTAGTTGACATAGTATTTGTGGCAAAGCCACCATTCATAATTCTTTCATACATGTCACTCTTGGTTCATTACATATCCCGGTACACCGCCGGAGGCATTCATATAGAGTCATACTTTGTTCTAGTATCGAGTTGTAATCATTGAGTTGTAAATAAATAGAAGTGTGATGATCATCATTTTCTAGAGCATTGTCCCAAGTGAGGAATTAAAAAAAGAGAAAGCCATAAAAAAGAGAAGGCCCAAAAAAAGAGAGAAGGGACAATGTTACTATCCTTTTACCACACTTGTGCTTCAAAGTAGCACCATGATCTTCATAATAGAGAGTCTCTTGTTTTGTCACTTTCATATACTAGTGGGAATTTTTCATTATAGAACTTGGCTTGTATATTCCAACAATGGGCCTCCTCAAGTGCCCTAGGTCTTCGTGAGCAAGCAAGTTGGATGCACACCCACTTAGTTTCTTTTGTTGAGCTTTCATATATTTATAGCTCTAGTGCATCCGTTGCATGGCAATCCCTACTCCTTGCATTAACATCAATCGATGGGCATCTCCATAGCTCATTGATTAGCCTCATTGATGTGAGACTTTCTCCTTTTTATCTTCTCCACATAACCCCCATCATCATATTCTATTCCACCCAAAGTGTTATGTCCATGGCTCACGCTCATGTATTGCGTGAAGGTTGAAAAAGTTTGAGATTACTAAAGTATGAAACAATTGCTTGGCTTGTCAACGGGGTTGTGCATGATGAGAGCATTCTTGTGTGACGAAAATGGAGCATGACTAAACTATATGATTTTGTAGGGATGAACTTTCTTTGGCCATGTTATTTTGAGAGGACATAATTGCTTAGTTAGTATGCTTGAAGTATTATTATTTTTATGTCAATATGAACTTTTATCTTGAATCTTTCGGATCTGAATATTCATACCACAATTAAGAAGAATTACATTGAAATTATGCCAAGTAGCATTCCATATCAAAAATTCTGTTTTTATCATTTACCTACTCGAGGACGAGCACGAATTAAGCTTGGGGATGCTTGATACGTCTCCAACGTATCTATAATTTTTGATTGCTCCATGCTATATTATCTTCTGTTTTGGACATTATTGGGCTTTATTATTTACTTTTATATTATTTTTGGGACTAACCTATTAACCGGAGGCCCAACCCAGAATTGTTGTTTTTTGCCTATTTCAGAGTTTCGCGGAAAAAGAATATCAAATGGAGTCTGTCGTGGAATTAACACGTCAGATGTCCTAGGTGTAAGGACTTAGTCGTGAGGCCAGCGCATCTATGTAGTAGCTTGAGAGGGGTTGATTGGGATGAGAGACGCAGGGCGGGTCAACGCACAAGACAAGGGTTTAGACAGCTTCGGGCCCCGGGAAACATCATCCGGTAACAACCCTACATGCTGTTTGAGGCTAGGTCTCATTATGATCATGGGAGAGTCGCCGGGAACCGGCTTTCGGTGTCTAGCCCTAGAGATTGATTCTTGTTTCTTGTCCCTCTTGGGGAGCCCTGCCCCTCTTTATATAAGTTAGAGGGGCGGGTTACATGTGGAGTCCTAGTAGGACTAGGACTAGTCTATCTTCTCTTACAAGTTAATTACAAGTCCGGGTTTTGCTTCCTCGTGAAGGAAATATTCGTCATCCCTTTCTTCTTAAGCCGGCCCATCATCACATGAGCCGGCCTTCTGGGCCTTGGGCCTAGTCTTCTATCTGACCCGCCGTAGGGGTCATCCGTGAGTCGTCAGGCTCGTGAGTCGTCTGACAGTGAGCCGCCAGACCCGTGAGTTGCCAGTCCTCCGGCGGGTCACGGTGAAGCGCCAAGTCCGACCGGGTCACACCTCCGGCCGGGTCATACCGCGGGGTATATCCCCGACATTAGCCCCCAGTTTAATTTGGATTTATCCATGTTAAACTAATCTGCAATATAAACATAAGAACAAATTTGATAGGTTGTGTTCCGGGTTAAATATTCTTTGTAAGCCGGCACTTGATCATCCTTAAGTCCTTGTCATCTTCCTTCTTGATATGTATCCATAATCTCATAGCAAATCTCTTTAGCAGATATGTTCAATTTTTGCCAATGCAAAAAATCCAGATACTTCCTTTGAAAAATCCGAGTCAACAGGCCAGCTTCAGTGTCAATTTGCTGACATTGGTCTCTTGTTGAGAAATATTGTAAGAGATAATCCACTTGAGTCGGCTTTCAATGCTCTGACTTGACAAAAATATTGGTCTTCAAATATTCAACTTATATTCAGTCGGCTTAAAGATATAAAACTTGCCGGTTTATGAGTACCAAAATTGCCGGGTTATAAATAGATGATGCCAAGTCATAATTGTCGCCGACTCCGGTTTATGATTTTTGCAGACACCAGGTCAATCTGATTTACTCAAAACTGAGAATTTGAAGATTTTTCTCCCTTATATCCATATTACCTGTAGCCCCCAAGGGCCGGTTTAATCAGCATGAATAAGCCGGGACTTATCACCATGGCTTTAAATAAAATCCAGTTGTGTAGCCCCCATGAGTCGGCTATAGTCATAGTAGTGTAGCCGGGTCATCCTAGAATTGTCTTGAATTTTCGACAGGAGCAATTGGTAGCCCCTAAGGGCCGGCTCATTAGGATGTGATGATTCGGGTCTTCAATGAAGTAAGCAAAAAATGACTTTGCATTAGCCCCCAAGTGCCATGGTGCATGCTGGCAGTGACATGGGACTTGCATATTTGATGTAATCTCAACTTGAATAATGTAGCCCCCAAGTGCCGGGTTGTAAGCCTGCAGCGACTCAGGACTATTCCTTTCATTGTAGAATCATATCCATTGATAAAATAATAGCCATTGCGCCAAAGCGACTTTGAAAACCTCAATCATAATATTATAGTGAAAATCCAGCCAAGTTTGGCTATTTAAAGATTCAAATATCTTATCTGTTGACAAGTAAATCCGGAGTTTAAATACCCGGCGACTCTTGGCCGATGGCGATTTATTACGCCTCCATTGTAAGCCGGAAATTTTATAACCCGGCGGCTTATAGCCTTTGAGAAAACCAAGAATTGACAACCCTTTTGAGACACCAATTTCAATCTTTGATGACGGTCTTGAACTTAATCATTTATGTAAGTCATAGCCCTGTAAATCCTGCACAGAGTTTAAACAACATATGCCCTGGCGACTTAACGTTAAAAACCAGAGTGGGTAATCACCCAAATGTAGTCTTATCCTGCATACAAGTAGATCACAAGATCCCTTGGCGGTTTACCGCAAGTCGGGTCATAATATCTCACATATAACCACTGTGATATTGATTTTGTACTGCCGGTTTACATGACCTGTGCAGTAAGGGTGATAACCCAATCCTTTAGAAGCCAATGCTTCCACATAAATGATGATTGTTATAACCTGGCGATTTACCATTGAAAATCAAACCGGGTTAAATAACAACCACTCATATACACTTTAGATATGAAAAAGAGCTTCAAATGAAATCCAAAAATTGTTGGCAAAAAGAGACTTCAAAATTTTTAAGGCTTCTGATTCGAATACGATCAGAAAACCGTCCCAAAGGGGTTAAGCTAAGATTCGAATACGATCATATAGCCCCCGGTGGCTTTGGCGTTGCCGATCAAGAGGGTACCGACAGCTATGTTCTCTTTGGTTCGAATACGACCTATGTTTGAACAGGAAGCCCCCAAATGACCTTGAGAGTTGTTTAACGACGCTGATTCGAATACGATCCACGTCGGTTCCCAAAGGGGGTTGAGCTATGGTTCAAATATGACCAAGAAACTCCCCAATGAGCTCGGCAGTGTGCCGATCAAAAGGGTATCGACAGCTATGTTCTCTTTGGTTCGAATACGACCTATGTTTGAACAGGAAGCCCCCTAGTGATCATAAGAATATTTAATGACTCTGATTCGAATACGATCAGGGTCACACCAAAAAGGTTAAGCTAAATCCGAATACGATCAGCTCCCAATGGTCATTAAAGCAGGGTACCTATGTTTGGGTTGTGCTTTGTAAAGACTCTCTTTGGTCCCTTTAATTTTTCCTGAGAACTCGAACTTTGCGAGAGATAACCTCTTTTTGAACCGGAAATTTGTAAACCGGATATTAAGAGCTTCAAAGTTTTATATGATATAAATTTACCTTGAGCCGGACGTTTGAACCGGATTTGAGAGCTTCAAAACTTTGCGGGAGAAAAATATCTCTTGAACCGGATTTTAAACCGGAATCTTTATTTGAACCGGCAATTTTCTGACGGCCTTTAAAGTTTCATCAATATGGTAGCAGCCTCCGAAACCGGGTTATGATTCCCTCCAACGACCCGGGGTTCCCGAGTCATGTCACTGTAGCCCCCGAGTCTCAAGATGACTCGAGGAGTTGGCTTGAGATTCTCCATATTTAACCGTGATATAAACCGGCATAACTTATATATCATTGGTGTCGATAACACGATGTGTATCCACAGAAGGTTGAGGTGACTGCGGCGGGTTACAAATGATCCCGTATGAGCCGTGTCAGCAACTCGGCCAATGGTTCCTTCCAACCGGTTGTTTGAAACCAAACTGTAGTGATGGCGACTTATAGACCGACGAAGCGGCTTACAGCAGGGGCTTGATCCGGCGGCGGTTCAAGGGAGCATGCGGCCGGAGTGGAGGTGGCGACGGGGAAGCCGGAGCCGGCCAATCAGGGGCGCGAGCCAGTGCGGTGATCCGGCGATGCGAAGATGGCAAATTAGCGGCGACGCGGCTGACAGGTGACGCAGGGCGTGCGGTGGCTGCAGCAACACCTCGCCTCCTCGCCCGGCAGCGCAACACGGCGGGTTAGTACGCCGGTGAAGGGGACTCTTGGTGCGGCACGAGGCCTTGGCGAATCGAAGACGGGTTGAGCTTTTGAACCAGCGGGTGCGGTTGACGGAGTGAGGCGGCGCTTGGCAGCTCGTCTCACAGTGGTAATTGCAGTAGAGGGCCGGCTCGGGGCACAACGGCCGGCGGCGACGATGGAGGCGACTCTCCGGCGGTGGCGACTCGCGTCCAAAACCGAGGCGGTGACTCGGCGAAGGCAGGCGAGCGGCGGAAGGCCATGGCGGCTCAACCGCGGTGGAGATCAGGCGGCGACTCAATGGAGGCGGACGAGACGGAGATGGCGGAGATGAGCCGATGCGACGGCTCATAGTAGTTCTGCGAGGCCGGCGACTTGAGGCCGGCGGTCCGAGGTTGTGGCGACTTGCGACACAAGTAGGCGGGTCGTGGCACTTGGCGGTTTGGGGACGCATCCAGGATGGCCCGACGCCGGTTCATTGGCAGCGAGACGAGCAGGGCCGGCTCACGGGGCTCGGGAGCCGGGTCGCCTGAATGGAGGCGCGGCGCAGAGGACCACGGCGGTCTGGGCGTCGAGGGTTGAGAAGCCAGTGCCGAGCAAACCGGCGCCGTGGCAGAACAACAGAGGTCGGCGGCTCACGGGCGGTTCGTCCGGCTTGCAGGTGACGGCCGGGGCACGAGCATGACCCTCCGGTGTGGTGAAGCGGAGGCGATTCAAGCGCGGAGACCCGGCAGGGTGCTGGAGGTCGAGCGCGGAGGCGGAGGCGCGAGGCCAGCCGCGGCCAGAGATGGCTGCGCGACCGGGCGGCTCACCGGCGGAACGGCTCAGGCGCGGAGACCCGGCGACTCACGGCGGCTCACTTGCGGTGGAGACAAGGCCGTCCGACGGCGGGCGGGTCAAGGCGACCCCAGCAGAGGCAAAGCCGGCGGCGCAGCAACGACCCGGCGGGTTGGATGCGCGAACCGGCGACAGCGGGGGCGCAGTGGGTCGATGAGCCTGATGTTGGAGGAGTCCGAGCCCGTGGATCACCCGGGTCCGGGTCGCTGACTGCTTTCCCTCTTGGGGTTGACTCTGGATTGATTCTGGAGATCCTGTGGTTGGCCCGGTTTCCGAGTCGTGGCAGGCTTGACCGCCCACGTCCGGGTCTTCCTTCAGGTTTCCATGCTGGATTTACTCGTTTGGTGACAGTAGATGATCCTGCTGAGAAACATGGCGGCTTATGCCAAATTTTCGGGGGCTTCTCTGATGATTTTGTTAATAGAGATGATGGTTACTGCCCATAAAATTTCTGATCTCAATCCAGTGAACTCGAAGTTGATGCAGATCCCTCCAAAAAATTGGTCTTTTCTTTATCCAGACACGAACTTCTCAATCCCTAGATGAAATCCCTTCAAGGACTCAACACCACCGTGCGCGGGCCCCACGGTGGGCGCCAACTGTCGTGGAATTAACACGTCAGATGTCCTAGGTGTAAGGACTTAGTCGTGAGGCCAGCGCATCTATGTAGTAGCTTGAGAGGGGTTGATTGGGATGAGAGACACAGGGCGGGTCAACGCACAAGACAAGGGTTTAGACAGCTTCAGGCCCCGGGAAACATCATCCGGTAACAACCCTACATGCTGTTTGAGGCTAGGTCTCATTATGATCATGGGAGAGTCACCGGGAACCGGCTTTCGGTGTCTAGCCCTAGAGATTGATTCTTGTTTCTTGTCCCTCTTGGGGAGCCCTGCCCCTCTTTATATAAGTTAGAGGGGCGGGTTACATGTGGAGTCCTAGTAGGACTAGGACTAGTCTATCTTCTCTTACAAGTTAATTACAAGTCCGGGTTTTGCTTCCTCGTGAAGGAAATATTCGTCATCCCTTTCTTCTTAAGCCGGCCCATCATCACATGAGCCGGCCTTCTGGGCCTTGGGCCTAGTCTTCTATCTGACCCGCCGTAGGGGTCATCCGTGAGTCGTCAGGCTCGTGAGTCGTCTGACAGTGAGCCGCCAGACCCGTGAGTTGCCAGTCCTCCGGCGGGTCACGGTGAAGCGCCAAGTCCGACCGGGTCACACCTCCGGCCGGGTCATACCGCGGGGTATATCCCCGACAGAGTCCAAACGGAATGAAACCTTCGGGAACGTGATTTTCGGAACGAACGTGATCCAAAGGACTTGGACCCTACGTCAAGAAAGCTACCAGGAAACCACGAGGTAGGGGCGCGCCTACCCCCTGGGCGCGCCCTCCACCCTCGTGGGCCCCATGTTGCTCCACCGACATACTCCTTCCTCCTATATATACCTATGTACCCCGAAACTACCAGATACGGAGCCAAAAAACTAATTCCACCGTCGCAACCTTCTGTACCCATGAGATCCCATCTTAGGGACTGTTCCGGAGCTCCGCCGGAGGGGGCATCGATCACGGAGGGCTTCTACATCAACACCATAGCCTCTCCGATGAAGTGTGAGTAGTTTACCTCAGACCTTCGGGTCCATAGTTATTAGCTAGATGGCTTCTTCTCTCTTTGTATCTCAATACAATGTTCTCCCCCTCTCTTGTGGAGATCTATTCGATGTAATCTTCTTTTGCGGTGTGTTTGTTGAGACCGATGAATTGTGGGTTTATGATCAAGTTTATCTATGAACAATATTTGAATCTTCTGAATTCTTTTATGTATGATTGGTTATCTTTGCAAGTCTCTTCGAATTATCAGTTTGGTTTGGCCTACTAGATTGATCTTTCTTGCAATGGGAGAAGTGCTTAGCTTTGGGTTCAATCTTGCGGTGTCCTTTCCCAGTGACAGTAGGGGCAGCAAGGCACGTATAGTATTGTTGCCATCGAGGATAACAAGATGGGGTTTATATCATATTGCATGAGTTTTTTCCTCTACATCATGTCATCTTGCTTAAGGTGTTACTCTGTTCTTATGAACTTAATACTCTAGATGCATGCTGGATAGCGGTCGATGTGTGGAGTAATAGTAGTAGATGCAGGCAGGAGTCGGTCTACTTGTCTCAGACGTGATGCCTATATACATGATCATACCTAGATATTCTCATAGCTATGCTCAATTCTGTCAATTACTCAACAGTAATTTGTTCAACCACCGTAAAATACTTATGCTCTTGAGAGAAGCCACTAGTGAAACCTATGGCCCCCGGGTCTATTTTCCATCATATTAATCTCCCGACAACAAGCTATTTCTGGCGCCGTTTTTATTTTACTTTGCATCTTTATCATAAAAATACCAAAAATATTATCCTATCATATCTATCAGATCTCACTCTCGTAAGTGACCGTATAGGGATTGACAACCCCTTATCGCGTTGGTTGCGAGGATTTATTTGTTTGTGTAGGTGCGAGGGACTCGCGCGTAGCCTCCTACTGGATTGATACCTTGGTTCTCAAAAACTGAGGGAAATACTTACGCTACTTTGCTGCATCACCCTTTCCTCTTCAAGGGAAAACCAACGCAGTGCTCAAGAGGTAGCAGTAGGTGATCCGATCTCGAGGAGTAGATGTGCTCAACAGTAGCTTGGTTGAAGTAGTCAGACCATTCACCAGAAGCCACACATCTATCCAGGCGTGCCCTCATGTTGGTGTTTCCATCTTGTTTATTGTTGTACGTCCAGCCCGGTCCCTTTAAGCCCAGGTCATACAGTTTGCAATCGGACAGCACCAAACGAAAGTTTTCCATGTTTCTTTCAGATCTCTTTGCTTTCGAGTAGTGTTCTGATTGCCACATGGTTTCGTTGAAGTCACCCATCATCAACCTAGGTAAAGTGCTTGTGTCCTTTATCCTTCTCAGCAAAGTCCACATATGGTGTCGTTCGTGTGCTTTAGGTTCACCATAAACAAAGGTTCATCTCCATTGTATGCCTTGCAGATTCAAACGGATCAACACGTCGATGTACCTCGCCCCCACGGCAATCTTCTTTATTTCAACACTCTCATCATAAAATAGCGCAATGCCGACACCTTTTCCAGTACCGGGTTGCGTGATACAGTGACATATATTGCATATGGAGTAGCTCAAAGTTCAACTCCATCTCCTTCCATTTACAGTTTAGTTGATTTGTTTGTTTTACTTATCACTCGCGATCGAGTTGTGGTGCGAAGAGCAGCTTCATAACAGAGGCGCACATCATTAAGATGTAGCACAATATCAACATGTAATTTGGTGAAATGTCTGTGATCCAATGAGATTTGTCGGTTCTGAAACCCTCGCCGGAACATTGTGCTAAAAATTTACTGTATTTTTCTCAAAATTGAGCTGCCACTACTACGGAAAAGCCTAGCAGTAGCGCGGGTTTTAGGTATATCAGTAGTGCGGGTGCACGCCCTACTGATACGGCGCTACAGCTAACTAGTAGTAGTAGCGCGGGTGCCACCCGCGCTACTACTACGTCCATTAGTAGTAGCGTGGATACCACCGGCGCTACTACTAACCAGTAGTAGCATTGGTCTGGACCCTCCCTACTGCTAACTAATTAGGAATTAAAAAAAATTCCAGCCATGGCTGCTGCTGCTAGCTAGGCGTCATCGTCCTCTTCATCCATAGTCGATGCTGATCCTAGAGGGGATGAAGTCGTCCATGGTGATACACCTCTCCTTTGCTGCTGCAACAAAAAAAGAGACAAGGATTAGAAGAGGAAGAGAGAGATAGAGAGGAGTAGGTGTAGCAACTCACCAGTGGCCGCCGGAGCTGGAGCCTAAACCCTAGATGACGCCATGGATGGTGCTCTGCTCGATTTGGAAGATGAAGAGAGAGAGAGAGAGAGAGAGAGAGAGAGAGAGAGAGATTGAGAGGAGTAGGAAGAACAACTCACATGTGGTTGTGTCCATGGCGGATCTAGCTGCCTCCATGGATGGCGCTCTGCTGGATCTCCCTCTCCTTCCAACATTGGAGAAGGAGGAGGAAGGAGGGGGAGGGGGCTGCGGCGTGGGTGTGGAGGTCGCCGGATTTGGGGGAGGCATGAGGTGCGAGGCCGGCGGTGGTCGTGGATGAGGAAGGGAATCGTGGGTGGGAGGGAGAAGCGGAATGGGAGAGCCCATGGAGAGAGGGGGGAGAATGAGGGAGAGAGGAGGGATTCGACCGAGGATATGGAGACTTCACCTACCTTGTACTTAGTAGTAGCGAGGGGTATAAACCCGCGCTACTACTATCAACTTAGTAGTAGCGCGGGTTCATACACCTCGCTACTACTATGGCATGTCCCGGGGGGGCACGGTAGAGACTGCTTAGTAGTAGCGAGGGTTAAAAACCCGTGCTACTACTATCAACTTAGTAGCAGCGAGGGGTAAAAAACGCGCTACTAGTAAGTAGCAGCAGCGAGGCGTATAAACCCGCGCTACTAGTAAGCGCCTGTCTATAAGCTTTTCCCTAGTAGTGTGCATGTGTAAAAAGAATTTATATTTTGCAGGAAAAAGCTCTACTCATATAAAATAAATGTTCTTTTATGTTTTTGTAGAATTTGTACAAAAACAATGGTACATAAAAGAGCTCCACATAGCTTGAAAAACTGTTTGTATGTTTGAAAAAGAGTGTTCACATAATTAAAAAAATAAGTGATTATGTATATGAAAAAAATATTAGTGTATTTTACTCAAAGAACAGAGAAAAAAGAAGCAAAAAAATAAGGGAAAACAAGAATGAAAACGAAAGAAAAGAAAATTTACTGCACTGCTAGACCCAGCCCATGTGTTTGAGTATAGGGGTTCCCTCATTTTTGCCTCTCTGAACAAGCATGTTCAAATTGCGACGTTAGAATTTGGCCCGCGGGGCGTGGCCCAACTGTTGGGGAACGTAGTAATTTCAAAAAAATTCCTACGCACACACAGGATCATGGTGATGCATAGCAACGAGAGGGGAGAGTGTTGTCCACGTACCCTCGTAGACCGAAAGCGGAAGTGTTAGCACAACGCGGTTGATGTAGTCGTATGTCTTCACGATCCGACCGATCCAAGTACCGAACGTACGGCACCTCCGAGTTTAGCACACGTTCAGCTCGATGACGTCCCGCGAACTCTGATCCAGTAGAGCTTCACGGGAGAGTTCCGTCAGCACGACGGCGTGGTGACGGTGATGATGATGATGCTACCGACGCAGGGCTTCGCCTAAGCACCGCTACGATATGATCGAGGTGAATATGGTGGAGGGGGGCACCGCACACGGCTAAGATATCAAGAGATCAAGTGTTGTGTCTCCAAGGGGTGCCCCCCTCCCCGTATATAAAGGAGTGGAGGAGGGGGAGGGGGCCGGCCACCCTAGGCACGCCCCATGAGGAGTCCTACTCCCACCGGGAGTAGGACTCCCCCCTTCCAAGTGGGAGTAGGAGAGGAGAGGGAAGGAGAGAGGGGGGGAAAGGAAAGGGGGGCGCCGCCCCCCTCCTTGTCCAATTCGGACTGGGGGGGAGGGGGCGCGCGGCTGCCCTTGGCCGCCCCTCCTCTTCTCCACTAGGGCCCAATAGGCCCATTAGTCTCCCCGGGGGGGTTCCGGTAACCCCCCGGTACTCCGGTATGTGTCCGAAACTCCCCGAAACCATTCCGGTGTCCGAACATAGTCGTCCAATATATCAATCTTTATGTCTCAACCATTTCGAGACTCCTCTTCATGTCCATATCCGGGACTCCGAACTACCTTCGGTACATCAAAACACAAAACTCATAATACCGATCGTCATCTAACTTTAAGCGTGCGGACCCTACGGGTTCGAGAACTATGTAGACATGACCGAGACACGTCTCCGGTCAATAACCAATAGCGGGACCTGGATGCTCATATTGGCTCCTACATATTCTATGAAGATCTTTATCAGTCAAACCGCATAACAACATACGTTGTTCCCTTTGTCATCGGTATGTTACGTGCCCGAGATTCGATCGTCGGTATCTCAATACCTAGTTCAATCTCGTTACCGGCAAGTCTCTTTACTCGTTCCGTAATACATCATCTCGCAACTAACTCATTAGTCACAATGCTTGCAAGGCTTATAGTGATGTGCATTACCGAGAGGGCCCAGAGATACCTCTCCGACAATCGGAGTGACAAATCCTAATCTCGAAATATGCCAACCCAACAAGTACCTTCAGAGACACCTGTAGAGTACCTTTATAATCACCCAGTTACGTTGTGATGTTTGGTAGCACACAAAGTGTTCCTCCGGTAAACGGGAGTTGCATAATCTCATAGTCATAGGAACATGTATAAGTCATGAAGAAACCAATAGCAACATACTAAACGATCAAGTGCTAAGCTAACGGAATGGGTCAAGTCAATCACATCATTACCCTAATGATGTGATCCCGTTAATCAAATGACAACTCATGTCTATGGCCAGGAAACATAACCATCTTTGATTAACGAGCTAGTCTAGTAGAGGCATACTAGTGACACTCTGTTTGTCTACGTATTCACACATGTATCATGTTTCCGGTTAATACAATTCTAGCATGAATAATAAACATTTATCATGATATAAGGAAATAAATAATAACTTTATTATTGCCTCTAGGGCATATTTCCTTCAGTCTCCCACTTGCACTAGAGTCAATAATCTAGATTACACAGTAATGATTCTAACACCAATGGAGCCTTGGTGTTGATCATGTTTTGCTCGTGGAAGAGGCTTAGTCAACGGGTCTGCAACATTCAGATCCGTATATATCTTGCAAATATCTATGTCTCCCACCTGGACTTGGTCCCGGATGGAATTGAAGCCTCTTTTGATGTGCTTGGTCCTCTTGTGAAATCTGGATTCCTTTGCCAAGGCAATTGCACCAGTATTGTCACAGAAGATTTTCGTTGGACCCGATGCACTAGGTATGACACCTAGATCGGATATGAACTCCTTCATCCAGACTCCTTCATTTGCTGCTTCCAAAGCAGCTATGTACTCCACTTCACACGTAGATCCCGCCACGACGCTTTGTTTAGAACTACACCAACTGACAGCTCCACCGTTCAATATAAACACGTATCCGGTTTGCGATTTAGAATCGTCCGGATCAGTGTCAAAGCTTGCATCAACGTAACCATTTACGATGAGCTCTTTGTCACCTCCATAAACGAGAAACATATCCTTAGTCCTTTTCAGGTATTTCAGGATGTTCTTGACCGTTGTCCAGTGATCCACTCCTGGATTACTTTGGTACCTCCCTGCTAAACTTATAGCAAGGCACACATCAGGTCTGGTACACAGCATTACATACATGATAGAGCCTATGGCTGAAGCATAGGGAACATCTTTCATTTTCTCTCTATCTTCTGCAGTGGTCGAGCATTGAGTCTTACTCAACTTCAGACCTTGTAACATAGGCAAGAACCCTTTCTTTGCTTGATCCATTTTGAACTTCTTCAAAACTTTGTCAAGGTATGTGCTTTGTGAAAGTCCAATTAAGTGTCTTGATCTATCTCTATAGATCTTGATGCCCAATATGTAAGCAGCTTCACCGAGGTCCTTCATTGAAAAACTCTTATTCAAGTATCCTTTTATGCTATCCAAAAATTCTATATCATTTCCAATCTACAATATGTCATCCACATATAAGATTAGAAATGCTACAGAGCTCCCACTCACTTTCTTGCAAATACAAGCTTCTCCAAAAGTCTGTATAAAACCATATGCTTTGATCACACTATCAAAGCGTTTATTCCAACTCCGAGAGGCTTGCACCAGTCCATAAATGGATCGCTGGAGCTTGCACACTTTGTTAGCTCCCTTTGGATCGATAAAACCTTCAGGTTGCATCATATACAACTCTTCTTCCAAAAATCCATTCAGGAATGCAGTCTTTACATCCATTTGCCAAATTTCATAATCATAAAATGTGGCAATTGCTAACATGATTCGGACGGACTTAAGCATCGCTACGGGTGAGAAGGTCTCATCGTAGTCAATCCCTTGAACTTGTCAAAAACCTTCCGCAACAAGTCGAGCTTTATAGATAGTAACATTACCGTCAGCGTCTGTCTTCTTCTTGAAGATCCATTTATTCTCAATTGCTTGCCGATCATCGGGTAAGTCAACCAAAGTCCACACTTTGTTCTCATACATGGATCCCATCTCAGATATCATGGCCTCAAGCCATTTTGCGGAATCCGGGCTCACCATCGCTTCTTCATAGTTCGTAGGTTCGCCATGGTCTAGTAACATGACCTCTAGAACAGGATTACCGTACCACTCTGGTGCGGATCTCACTCTGGTTGACCTACGAGGTTCGGTAGTAACTTGATCTGAAGCTTCATGATCATCATCATTAGCTTCCTCACTAATTGGTGTAGGTGTCACAGGAACCGGTTTCTATGATGAACTACTTTCCAATAAGGGAGCAGGTACAGTTACCTCATCAAGTTCTACTTTCCTCCCACTCACTTCTTTCGAGAGAAACTCCTTCTCTAGAAAGGATCCATTTTTAGCAACGAATGTTTTGCCTTCGGATCTGTGATAGAAGGTGTACCCAACAGTTTCCTTTGGGTATCCTATGAAGACACATTTCTCCGATTTGGGTTCGAGCTTATCAGGTTGAAGCTTTTTCACATAAGCATCGCAGCTCCAAACTTTAAGAAACGACAACTTTGGTTTCTTACCAAACCACAGTTCATAAGGTGTCGTCTCAACGGATGTTGATGGTGCCCTATTTAACGTGAATGCAGCTGTCTCTAGAGCATAACCCCAAAACGATAGCGGTAAATCAGTAAGAGACATCATAGATCGCACCATATCTAGTAAAGTACGATTACGACGTTCAGACACACCATTACGCTGTGGTGTTCCGGGTGGCGTGCGTTGCGAAACTATTCCGCATTGTTAAAATGTAGACCAAACTCGTAACTCAAATATTCTCCTCCACGATCAGATTGTAGAAACTTTATTTCCTTGTTACGATGATTTTCAACTTCACTCTGAAATTCTTTGAACTTTTCAAATGTTTCAGACTTATGTTTCATTAAGTAGATATACCCATATCTGCTTAAATCATCTGTGAAGGTGAGAAAATAACGATACCCGCCGCGAGCCTCAACATTCATTGGACCACATACATCAGTATGTATGATCTCCAACAAATCAGTTGCTCGCTCCATAGTTCCGGAGAACGGCGTTTTAGTCATCTTGCCCATGAGGCACGGTTCACAAGTACCAAGTGATTCATAATCAAGTGATTCCAAAAGTCCATCAGTATGGAGTTTCTTCATGCGCTTTACACCAATATGACCCAAACGGCAGTGCCACAAATAAGTTGCACTATCATTATCAACTCTGCATCTTTTGGCTTCAACATTATGAATATGTGTATCACTACTTTTGAGATTCAACAAAAATAGACCACTCTTCAAGGGTGCATGACCATAAAAGATATTACTCATAAAAATAGAACAACCATTATTCTCAGATTTAAATGAATAACCATCTCGCATCAAACAAGATACAGATATAATGTTCATGCTCAACGCTGGCACCAAATAACAATTATTCAGGTCTAAAACTAATCCCGAAGGTATATGTAGAGGTAGCGTGCCGACGGCGATCACGTCGACTTTGGAACCATTTCCCACGCGCATCGTCACCTCGTCCTTATCCAGTCTTCGCTTTATCCGTAGTCCCTGTTTTGAGTTGCAAATATTAGCAACAGAACCAGTATCAAATACCCAGGTGCTACTGCGAGCTCTGGTAAGGTACACATCAATAACATGTATATCACATATACCTTTGTTCACCTTGTCATCCTTCTTATCCTCCAAATGCTTGGGGCAGTTCCGCTTCCAGTGACCAGTCTGCTTGCAGTAGAAGCACTCAGTCTCAGGCTTAGGTCCAGACTTGGGTTTCTTCTCTTGAGCAGCAACTTGTTTGTTGTTCTTCTTGAAGTTCCCCTTCTTCTTCCCTTTACCCTTTTTCTTGAAACTGGTGGTCTTATTGACCATCAACACTTGATGCTCCTTCTTGATTTCTACCTCCGCAGCCTTTAGCATTGCGAAGAGCTCGGGAATTGTCTTATCCATCCCTTGCATATTATAGTTCATCATGAAGCTCTTGTAGCTTGGTGGCAGTGATTGAAGAATTCTGTCAATGACACTATCATCCGGAAGATTAACTCCCAGTTGAATCAAGTGATTGTTATACCCAAACATTTTGAGTATATGTTCACTGACAGAACTATTCTCCTCCATCTTGCAGCTGTAGAACTTATTGGAGACTTCATATCTCTCAATCCGGGCATTTGCTTGAAATATTAACTTCAACTCCTGGAACATCTCATATGCTCCATGACGTTCAAAATGTCGTTGAAGCCCCGGTTCTAAGCCTTAAAGCATGGCACACTGAACTATCGAGTAGTCATCAGCTTTGCTCTGCCAGACGTTCTTAACGTCGTCAGTTGCATCTGCAGCAGGCCTAGCACCCAGTGGTGCTTCCAGGACGTAATTCTTCTGTGCAGCAATGAGGATAATCCTCAAGTTACGGACCCAGTCCGTGTAATTGCTACCATCATCTTTCAACTTTGCTTTCTCAAGGAACGCATTAAAATTCAACGGAACAACAGCACGGGCCGTCTATCTACAATCAACATAGACAAGCAAAATACTATCAGGTACTAAGTTCATGATAAATTTAAGTTCAATTAATCATATTATTTAAGAACTCCCACTTAGATAAATATCTCTCTGATCATCTAAGTGATCACGTGATCCAAATCAACTAAACCATGTCCGATCATCACGTGAGATGGAGTAGTTTTCAATGGTGAAAATCACTATGTTGATCATATCTACTATATGATTCACGCTCGACCTTTCGGTCTCAGTGTTCCGAGGCCATATCTGCATATGCTAGGCTCGTCAAGTTTAACCCGAGTATTTTGCGTGTGCAAAACTGGCTTGCACCCGTTGTAGATGAACATAGAGCTTATCACACCCGATCATCACGTGGTATCTCGGCACGACGAATTTGGCAACGGTGCATACTCAGGGAGAACACTTTTATCTTGAAATTTAGTGAGAGATCATCTTATAATGCTACCGTCAATCAAAGCAAAATAAGATGCATAAAGGATAAACATCACATGCAATCAATATAAGTGATATGATATGGCCATCATCATCTTGTGCTTGTGATCTCCATCTCCGAAGCATCGTCATGATCACCATCGTCACCGGCGCGACACCTTGATCTCCATCGTAGCATCGTTGTCGTCTCGCCAACTATTGCTTCTACGATTATCGCTACCGCTTAGTGATAAAGTAAAGCATTACAGGGCGATTGCATTGCATACAATAAAGCAACAACCATATGGCTCCTGCCAGTTGCCGATAACTCGATTACAAAACATGATCATCTCATACAATAAAATATAGCATCATGTCTTGACCATATCACATCACAACATGCCCTGCAAAAACAAGTTAGACGTCCTCTACTTTGTTGTTGCAAGTTTTACGTGGCTGCTACGGGCTGAGCAAGAACCGTTCTTACCTACGCATCAAAACCACAACGATAGTTCGTCAAGTTAGTGTTGTTTTAACCTTCTCAAGGACCGGGCATAGCCACACTCGGTTCAACTAAAGTTGGAGAAATTGACACCCGCCAGCCACTGTGTGCAAAGCACGTTGGTAGAACCAGTCTCGCGTAAGCGTACGCGTAATGTCGGTCCGGGCCGCTTCATCCAACAATACCGCCGAACCAAAGTATGACATGCTGGTAAGCAGTATGACTTGTATCGCCCACAACTTACTTGTGTTCTACTCGTGCATATAACATCTATGCATAAAACCAGGCTCGGATGCCACTGTTGGGGAACGTAGTAATTTCAAAAAAAAATCCTACGCACACACAGGATCATGGTGATGCATAGCAACGAGAGGGGAGAGTGTTGTCCACGTACCCTCGTAGACCAAAAGCGGAAGCGTTAGCACAACGCGGTTGATGTAGTCGTATGTCTTCACGATCCGACCGATCCAAGTACCGAACGTACGGCACCTCCGAGTTCAGCACACGTTCAGCTCGATGACGTCCCGTGAACTCCGATCTAGCAGAGCTTCACGGGAGAGTTCCGTCAGCACAACGGTGTGGTGACGGTGATGATGATGATGCTACCGACGCAGGGCTTCGCCTAAGCACCGCTACGATATGATCGAGGTGGACTATGGTGGAGGGGGCACCACACACGGCTAAGAGATCAAGAGGTCAATTGTTGTGTCTCCAAGGGGTGCCCCCCTCCCTATATATAAAGGAGTGGAGGAGGGGGAGGGGGCCGGCCACCCTAGGCGCGCCCCATGAGGAGTCCTACTCCCACCAGGAGTAGGACTCCCCCCTTCCAAGTGGGAGTAGGAGAGGAGAGGGAAGGAGAGAGGGGGGAAAGGAAAGGGGGGCGCCGCCCCCCTCCTTGTCCAATTCGGACTGGGGGGAAGGGGGCGCGCGGCTGCCCTTGGCCGCCCCTCCTCTTCTCCACTATGGCCCAATAGGCCCATTAGTCTCCCGGGGGGTTCCGGTAACCCCCCGGTACTCCGGTATGTGTCCGAAACTCCCCGAAACCATTCCGGTGTCCGAACATAGTCGTCCAATATATCAATCTTTATGTCTCGACCATTTAGAGACTCCTCGTCATGTCCGTGATCATATCCGGGACTCCGAACTACCTTCAGTACATCAAAACACAAAACTCATAATACCGATCGTCATCTAACTTTAAGCGTGCGGACCCTACGGGTTCGAGAACTATGTAGACATGACCGAGACACGTCTCCGGTCAATAACCAATAGCGGAACCTGGATGCTCATATTGGCTCCTACATATTCTACGAAGATCTTTATCGGTCAAACCGCATGACAACATACGTTGTTCCCTTTGTCATCGGTATGTTACTTGCCCGAGATTCGATCGTCGGTATCTCAATACCTAGTTCAATCTCGTTACCGGCAAGTCTCTTTACTCGTTCCGTAATACATCACCTCGCAACTAACTCATTAGTCACAATGCTTGCAAGGCTTATAGTGATGTGCATTACCGAGAGGGCCCAAAGATACCTCTCCGACAATCGGAGTGACAAATCCTAATCTCGAAATACGCCAACCCAACAAGTACCTTCGGAGACACCTGTAGAGTACCTTTATAATCACCCAGTTACGTTGTGACGTTTGGTAGCACACAAAGTGTTCCTCCGGTAAACGGGAGTTGCATAATCTTATAGTCATAGGAACATGTATAAGTCGTGAAGAAAGCAATAGCAACATACTAAACGATCAAGTGCTAAGCTAACGGAATGGGTCAAGTCAATCACATCATTCTCCTAATGATGTGATCCCGTTAATCAAATGACAACTCATGTCTATGGCCAGGAAACATAACCATCTTTGATTAACGAGCTAGTCTAGTAGAGGCATACTAGTGACACTCTGTTTGTCTATGTATTCACACATGTATCATGTTTCCGGTTAATACAATTCTAGCATGAATAATAAACATTTATCATGATATAAGGAAATAAATAATAACTTTATTATTGCCTCTAGGGCATATTTCCTTCACCAACAAACCAACCGGTCAGAAGCTTCCAGAAAAAGAACTCGCAAGTCACGACGTGAGCCATGCGCTCCTGTGGCCGAGGCTCACCGGGGAAGACGACGACGACACGAGGACGCCAGATCATCGGCCCGAGCGTGGAAGTATCTCCGTCCCTTTCACCAACCGGCCAGCTGGGATGCACGACGCGGGAAAGGGGGGACTCTCCTCCTCGTCGGCCTGCAACCCGGTGAGCGAGCCGTCGCCGTCGCCCACCGCGTCCGCACCCAACACGGTATGCCAAACGTGGCGCCCAACTTGTGGGGCTCCCTCGCTCACCGCTGCCTACTTAGCCAACAGCTCCGCGCCAGTGAAAGGCTGAATCAGAGCGGCAGTCATGATGAGGCCCCGATCAACATGTAATTTGGTGAAATGTCTCTGTGATCCAATGTCTTTGTTGAAGGGCAAGGAGTTGAGTGTGAGCCTGAGTGGATATCGGAGTATGCAAATTATGCATTACATTTTCCTCACTCAGCATGCTTTGAACAGTGACCTGGTTGTATGAGTGTAATTCAGGGAATTGGATGTCCAGAGGTGGTCCTTGCCAATTGTCTTCCCATTGTAAAATAGAGTTGCCTTGATGAGGACTGCAACTAGCCACCTCCTTGAACATAGGAATAAGTTTGAGATGGGAGAAATCACCTATTTGCAGCAAATTCTGTATACCACTCTTTGCAAGCAATAGCACGCGGTCGCATAGGCACACTCCGCCCTTGGTCCTCCCGGTAGTGTCGGGTTTCTTCCTTTCCCTTTCTTTTCATTTTTCCTATTTTCATCTGTTGTTATAATAGATTTTCTTTTTTCTTTTGCATTCTTTTCTGTTTTATTTTATTTATTATTGTTCGTTTGTTTTCCCTTGTTGCTACTTTTTCCTTTTTGTGTACTTTCCGTTTTAATTTTTTAATTTTTGTATGAGTAATGCACGTATATTATTTTATTTTGCGAATAGCATGTATATTGTTTTAGAGATACATTAACACTGTTTTTGCAACATGTTAATATTTCAGAAAATATAATCATATCTTTCAAGATACATATGAACATTTTTCACACATAAAAACACCTTTTTGAAAAGACATTAAATATTTTCCTACCGCTCTAAAAATGCTAAACAAAGCTCATTTTTTTCTTACATGTGCTAAAATTTTACTTTTTTTTCTCAAAATTGATCTGCATGTGTAAAACTAGTTTATATTTTGAAGGAGAAATTCCACTCATATAAAATAAATGTTCTTTTTATATCTTTATAACAATTTGTACAAAAACAATTGTACATAAAAGAGCTCCATATAGCTTGAAAAACTGTTCATATGTTTGAAAAAGAGTGTTCACATAATTAAAAAGTAAGTGCTCATGTATATGGAAAAAATATTAGTGTGTTTTACTCAAAAGAACAGAAAAAAGAAACAAAAAAAGTAAGGTAAAAAAGAGAACGAAAACGAAAGAAAAGAAAAATTACTGCAACCTCTTACATTTGTCTATGGTTTGCAAGAAAAATCGCGTCCGGCTCGCTCCGCGGATCGATATAGGACCGCGTTGGATGACTTTCACATTCCGGACAACGCGGTCTAGACAGTTGCGGGAGGTTTACGGGTCTATCTTGGAGAGGCCCTTACTCCCTTAGATGAGACCCGGGCGGTGTTCCACTGGAACTAAAAAAAATTAAGGAAATACATTCTAGGTTGACTTTATTTAGAACAATGGCATTGGACTTCTCGGCCCAATTTTTTGGCACCTTGATCGGATTTGTATTTTTTTCACAATCATGCGTTAAGTAACAAATTGACTGTTCTATTTGAGTCGGTCCGAGGTTTAGAAAAAATGATCTAGAAAAGTAAAATATAAAGTCCTTTTCTCCGTGAATTAGATGGTGCACACGTTTGATGTATTATCCCTAACACGATTATGACCCGTAACTCAGTGAGCTATAGTCGTCTCCTTTTTTTTAAAGAGTTCTTGTCAACTTACCACCAATGTTACCGGCAAAATACATTAACAGAAATGTTACCTATAAAAAGAACTTACCACCAATGTTTATGCAAAAAAAAAAACTTAGCGCCAACGTCACTCTTGTTGCAAAAAAAAAACAGTTTTTTTAGGCAAAAATAAATAAATCCGGAGTGACCATCGGCCCCAATCACACAATAGCGTCGAGCCCAATCAACCATTAATGCGAGCCCACATCCCCCTTGCGGCAAGCAGGTGTAGGAACTGGGCCCTTGTATGATTCAGCCCATCAAGCCGCGTTCTGGTGGCTCACGTGACGCATCGTCCAACCGCACCAATATCTCCAGGGTAAGGGAGGAGCGGCGATCCGTCGGTGGCGAGGTGGACGGCGAAGAGGAGGACGAGCATGGCCGACGGGAAGGACCTGGGCGCCGCGGCGGCCGCGGAACCCGACCACGATGAAGGGCAGCCGGATCTGGAAGAGGAAGGTGAGCTCGAAGCCGCCGCCGCCGGCGGCGGCGAGGAAGAAGAGGACGTCGACGTCGACGGCCTCGCTAGCTTCCTCGAATTCGAGATCCTCTCCGGATCCAGCGAGGAAGATCCTCTCGACGTAAGTGCGCTCGGTCTCTCTTTCCCTCCTAATTTCCTTATCGAATATTGTCGTGATTGGGGATTCGATTGCAGCAGCTGGAGGAGGGCGAGGAGGAGAAGGAGACGAGGGTGAATGATGAAGCGAAGAACGGTAAGAGGAAGCAAGATTCGCTGTCGGACGGAGACGGCAGCGGCAGCGAGGACGAGCATCAGAAGAGGGCGAGGAAGGAGAAGGGAAAAGGAAAGGTTTTGGCAGAGGGGCCGCCTCAGATTGACACGGGCATGTTCACCAACGTCCCCCCGGAGCTGTTCCTGCAGATCTTCAAGTTCCTCTCCTCGGAGGACCTCATCTCGTGTGCCCTTGTGTGCCGCTTCATGAACGCCGCCGCATCTGACGAGACCCTTTGGCGCCGCTTGTAAGCTAGTACTAGCTAAATATTGCCCTACTGTTCCAATTTGTGAATTTGGCTAACGTTTTTTCATCCCTTTCTGATTTTGCAAGGTATTGTATGAGGTGGGGCCTGTCCTCTAATGCTACCTCTAACGCGAAACTCAGGGAGTGCGCTTGGAAGAGCCTCTACATTCAGGTAGTCCCACCTTTTTTTCCATTAATACTTCTAGTTTGATCTCGTTGAAGCTGTGGGCATTGACGATCAAATCGCACAAATTAGTCTTGTTATAGTTTTTTTTTTGTTGAGCCTCCTAGCGAGCTCATCTCTCTCATATTAAGTGATGTGATGCTGGTTGAATCGTAAGTAAGTATAGAGAGGTATATGGTAATTTTTTTAAAGCTTCCAAGTTCATAAGCCATATCCATCTAGTTTAATGTGAACAGTCCATAGAATTTGAACTAGTACCTTTTTTCCAGAATAAGTGCATGTACACAAGCAGTTGAGTGTACAGAACTACTGTTCTGTTTTGATAAGAGCTAAATATTTCATTTTCACGTTGCAACATATGCATTTTCTAATGATGTTATTATTGTTCTTAACCCCAGCAAGATAGAGAAGATATGGTTGAATTCGTGAGATATACCCCTACAGAATTCAAAGAGTACTATATCCAGATGCAGGCTGCAAAAAGGAGTCAGGCACCCCTTCCCTCAGAAGTAATCACTGATTTATTGGCTTTATTATCTCTTTTTTCTGTGTAAATTTCACGAAACTACATGTTCAGTGTACAAACATTGGAGAGGAACGATTTCACTATGCTACATATATAATGGCTGTTTTTATCGCAAAAGTACAGATTTTATGGTGGACTGAAATTCTTCTGAACGTCCCTGATGTCCCAGGCCCATAAGCAAACCTCCTCAAAATGGTTTTCTCAATCTACTTGCTGAAGTTCTCATTTTCTTGAGTGGGCTGGCAATTTGGCACAACCATTTTGATGTGGGTACAAGAAAGGAAGTTAGGCCCCAAAAACCTGTCCTGCACAAGAAGCCGTGAAAGTTAGGGCGACAGGAAACCTGTAGTTCTGTGACAAAATGCCCCGTAAATCTGTAGTATATGAAAAAATTCCTTAAATATGTAGTTCCATCATAGTAGTTTGAATCTCTAGTTTTGCGAAATTTACTCTTCATCGATCTATCTTGCAGTCTCACATTCCAAAGAATTATCTTTTGTTGGCCTAAACTTAAACCTTTCTTGTCTGAATTTTAAAGGTTAACGACGACAAGATTGTTCTTGATAAGACAGTAGCTGATCAGGTGTCTAGTTGGAAAAGCCGCAGAGGCCTTACCGATGATGCAGTCAAGGGGCATTCTTGTTCTGGAAGTACTTGCTACTATAAGCAGATTGGTGATGCTTATATCTGTGAGAAGACTGGTCGTGTACATGGTATATTTATATTTCCTCACTCACTTGTCACATATAATTGTTCATGCCTGACAACGTTATTTTCTGCTGTTTTCAGTCTGCGATGATGCCTGTCGTGAATTTGTCTTGGACCAAGCTAGCGGGTTACTTGTCTGTACGATATCTGGGCACTGTTTTGAGCGATTTTTATGTCCTGATGACGAGTGGGACACTTGTGATGCTGTAAGTCCCAATGCATGGCATATCCTCTTTTATCCATAAAAACTTTGCAATGGCCATATATTGTAAGAATGTACCTGATATGGGTTTGAATGATCTTACCTGAGCGAATTCGTCTTTATAATCCTTAATTGATGATGCCAAAAGTTCATTATTTCTATTTGAATTTCTTTGTCTGATCCCGTACTTATCACAGCTTTACTTTTTGGCAATTTTAGGATCAGCAGCAAGGTGGCGTGACTGATGAAGCAGAGCCATTCATGGGATCTGGACGATTTGGTACTAATTCGAGTTTTATTTACTGAGAATATTCTTCCATCATGCATGTTGCGTTTTATTCTTAGAGCAAATTTAAATATTGTGGAGTTGCTATGTCAGATTATGAACGAAGTAGATTTGGGCATTTTTCATGTTACAGGGATGTCACACATCAAGCTGTCGATTTATAAATCGGACTAGTTACTTATTAGAAATATGAATGCGCGCTTCTGCTGCTATGGAGTGTTTGATCATGTTGCAGAAGGTGGTGTAGTTTTTTTTTTTAGGGGGAGAAGGTGGTGTAGTTGCTAGGTGATATTTGGTTATCTAAAATGTGCATACCCAAGTAGGCCGGCCATGGCCAAAGAATAGCACTATGGAAGTGAAAGAGTTGCAATTCCTTTATCCTATATATTACTCCCTCTGTAAAGAAATATAAGACGTTTATATTTCTTTACAGAGGGAGTACTATTGCTATATAACCTACTAATGCTGGTACTCTGGTAGTGTGGTAGATAGTCCTCTATTGTAAATGAAAATTCATTGTTTGTGTTTGATAAGGTTGTTGATTCGTTACAGTGCTTTGAGTTACTGATCCATGTTTTGCTTCTGTGAACAGCACGAGCTTATCAGTTGGGCTACAGCTGTGCCGACGAGAAGGAACTTGAGCACGCTTTGCGGTTCTGCTGATATTCTCCCGGGGATTTGATCCTTCAGACCTTCACTCCTCGTGCTCGCTACACGAGAGCAAGTTTTTGGTTGGCAAGGGAAATAAGCTGCAGGAAGCTCTATACTATACGCTTTACTTGATCTCGACCTCCGTGGATATGCCTATGAATGCAAAATCAGCAGAAATGCTGGTATGCTTTTCGATCAGTCGAGGGAGCTAATATGCTGTTGTATAGTTTCCTAAATTATGAGCGATGTATCCTAGTAATAAAATAAATGCCTGACCACTTGTAATCCCCACAACAGTGCCTATTTGTGGCACTGTAACCTATTCACTGAAGTGGTCGAGGCATGTACTTCCTCCGTTCCCAAATATAAGTCTTTCTAGAGATTCAACAAGTGACTACATACGAAGCAAAATGAGTGAATCTACACTCTAAAATATGTCTACATACATTCGTATGTTGTAGTTCATTTGAAATGTCTAAAAAGACTTATATTTAGGAACGGAGGGAGTATGAGGTTGCTGTTTTTTTAGCATATACAGATCAGCAAGTTTTTCACCTTCTGGTTTATCTTTCTGTTCTATGTTTGGTGTGTACCACCGTACTGGCGTAACAATGGATTGGATGGCGTGCTGGTAGGTTTGTTGATCGCTGCAGCTGGATGGAGCTAGCTAAGCTCCATCCAAAGTGTTTTTTTTTTTGGTAACGATCGTGTGTCATAGAGGCACACGAGTAGATGGTGGGCCAAAAGAAAACCAGCAGGCTTAGGTTAGGCTTTTGAATGCATTCTCTATCCAATTTTATCGGGAAAAGCTTCCCCTCGTCTGGCTGATTACAGCTTGTGCATCAACCGTTTGGGCTGTTTGACGCGTGTCCCCGTGAGCCACGCATCTTGTTGCTGAATCTTATCCCCTCATGCCTTCATTACCAGGAAATCTCAGCAAGCGCCATCAACCTTTCGTCCTTCACTCTCTCCCTCCCAACTCCCATCTAGCACCGTCGGAGAACGCAACCGCCAGCCCCTTTCTCCTTTCCTCCTCTCTCCTTAACTCTCTCTCTCTCCCAGCTAAGCTCCCATGGCACTCCGCCGCCAGCCCCTTTCTCCTTCCCACCTCTCTCCTTACCCCTTTCTCTCTCTCTCTCAACAAATGAGCTCTCACGGCGCTCTCTTCTCGGGTGCTTTTCTGCAAAAAGAGCTATGTTGCGGAATATATCTGCAACAAGAGTTATGTTGCGAAAATTTTATAAAAAAAGTTTTGCAACAAAGCCTCTGTTACAAAAAATATTCTACAACAAGACCTATGTTGCGAAAAAAATTGCAACAACATCTCTGTCGCAAAACTTTTCTGCAACTGGACTATTGTTACAAAAACAAATTCTGCAACAAGACTTGTGTTGCAATGATGGAGGCGCCGCTCATCCGCTCGATGCGCTAGATCTGACGGCTCACGGCCGGCTGATCTTTACCACGGCCCAAAAGAAAAAGATATTGCGTGTGATGATCTTAAGTCCTGTCACGTCCAGCGAAGGAATAACCCGCGTTTCGCTCATCCAACTTTTCCGTCATTCGTCCGTCGTGCTGTTTTGTGTTTTGGCCCCTCGTAAAAGTGGCATATAAAAAAAACGAGACCAACTCAAGGGCTAACCCTTGTTGGCATTTTTTTATAGGAGAAACTCCGCGAGCACTGCGCGTCCGAGTTGGGACTCGAACTTGGGTGGGCTGGCAGCAACCCCAGCTACCCAGCCAACGAGTCGACGCCACGTCCTAAAAAAAAGTGGCATATCAACCCGCAATTTTAGATGGGAATGGACCGACCCGGACCTGGCCTTAGACCTGGCACTGTGGCCCCAAGGCCAATATGTGAGGCCATGGTTCGGCCCATTTCATCATAAATTTATGGCCTCACTGGCCCCCGTTGGGTACATGAGTCCGACCCAAAATTCAGCGAAGTAACACTTAGAAATCTGTTTTTACAAATAAATAGCTGGGCAGGCCAGCCCAATGGATGATCAAAAAAGTATTTGAACCATAGTAGTCCAATACTACCAGGCATTAATCAATACGAAGTTATTTTGAATAGATATACGGTGTTGGATGTGAGGTGTGTAGGTCCTGTCTTGTCTTCCCGTGAATTAGGCTGCAGTAGGCTGGGCATTCAGACTGCAAACACTAAATACCTAGTGCATTCATACAAGCTAAGCATAGAAATAATCTCTCGTGCATTTTATAAAGAAAAAGCTTATGCATTCAGCTGGCTGCTCACGGATTGGACTAAAGTTTCTTTAGACACGGTGGGCCACGGGCACACTTCTACCCCAACATACCCCTCACGGATTGGAGTAGCTCGGTCGATGAACGCACAAATAACTTCACAGTACGTCTCTATAGTTTTTTTTTAGGTGAAACTAGGGACTTTATTCAAAGTTCAGCAGAGAAGGAATACAAATGATATCCGGTAGGATCCCTAGCCACATGTGGCGCCCCGACGGGAGCGACGACGCTGCCTTTGCCAAAGCATGCGCCTCAACGTTCGACTCCCTACTCTCAAAACAGAAACTAATCTTAACAAAATCCTTCATCCTATCATTAATCTCTCTAAGCAGAAAAGCATACGAGGAACTAGAGCCTCGCTTGATATCTGTAACGACTTGCATGCAATCCGATGCAACTATCGCATGTGATATATTGAGGTCCCTTGCCAAAGCCAGAGCTTCATTGCATGCGTGGGCTTCTAAACTTGGTGCATCGACCAGTCCATCAATAACAATTGCCGAGGCGCCCAAATAATTGCCAAGACTATCTCTGCAAACTGCCGCTGCCGCCCCTGTGGTTCCTCGACGAGATATAGCGCCGTCCACATTAACCTTCACACACACCTCATCGTGCGGTGGCCGCCATCTTCCTGGCATCCGCTGGACAGCCGGACTTGTAATCGTTCTTCCAAGATTTGCCACTTCAAGTTCATCAAGGTATCGATTAACAAAACAGAAAGTTGAAAGCGGACTTTGAAACTCATTGTCATGGATAGCTTTCCGCCGCGCCCACCATATAGCCCACATCATAACTAGGATCTTGGCTAGATCATGTTGGTTTGTGGTTTCAAACAGCCAGAAGATCCATAGCCTCGCATCCTCAGTTCTGTTGGATAACATATGCTCAAGGACATCTTCATCACTCAGAGCCCAAACACATCTGGCCATGCGACAATCGAACAAAGAATGCCGCCAAGAGTCCACTTCTTCATTGCATATTGAACATGCTGGTGAGTTCACCATCTTCCTGCTATGGCGCACCGTCCCCGTTGGCAATGACATCTGGGCCAATCTCCAAACAAATACTCTGACCTTTGACGGGATTTTCACTTTCCAAATCTTTGTCCATGATCTCCTCTCTACCTCCTTGTTGGAGTTGCTTGCGCGATGTTCAAGCCACTCCTCTCGCTGATGTTTTATGCCTGAAATCATCTTGTAAGCAGACCGAACAGAAAAAACTCCCCTCTTGTCATAGTGCCAAGCCCAAAAATCTTGCTGCACTCGAAAGCTAAGTGGGATACTCATAATGACATCAACATCAGGCTTCACAAAGTGCTGCATAAGAACTGGCCTGTTCCATGTCCGTGATGTTGGGTCGATAAGCTCCGAGACAGTTTGAGGAGGATCAGTGGAAATCGAACACATAGGTTTTAACATGTAGTCCCTCGGCAACCAATTCTCGTGGAAAATACTAGTGTTCTCCCCCGAGCCGATCCTCTTTATTAGGCCCAAAGCTAGCACATCTCGCCCTTCTAACAATGATCGCCATACCTGGGAGGGATGAGCTCCCAAGGTCGCATCAAGAATGGATCCATCCGGGAAGTATCTCGCCTTCAGTACTCTAGCACTCAGAGAATTTGGATCTTGAAGAATCCTCCACACCTGGCGTGCCAGCAGTGCAAGATTAAAGAGCTCAATATCACGAAAGCCCATTCCTCCCATGAATTTTGGTTTGCACATTGTTTCCTATGATACCCAAGCCGGCTTCCTCTGTCCTTGCTTGCTGCCCCACCAGAACTTCCTAAGCTGATTGTTTATATGCTCGCATAGACCGCGTGGTAACTTGAAGCACGACATAGAATACGTTGGTATTGCTTGTGCGACCGATTTAATAAGGACTTCCTTCCCCCCCGCAGACAAGCACTTCTCCATCCAACCTTGAACATGTTTCCAGATTCTGTCCTTGAGATATTTAAAGCACCCTTCCTTGGCTCTACCAACATCACTTGGTAAGCCCAAGTATTTGTCCGTCAATGCCTCATTATGAACATCTAGCACGGTCTTAACTTCCATACGGATAGCCTCAGAAACTCCCTTACTAAAATAAATAGATGACTTATCCATATTTACTCGTTGTCCTGAAGCATCACAATATACTTTCAGCAGCTCATTCACCTTGGCAGCACTTCCCGTGGTTGCTTCAAAAAACAATAGGCTATCATCGGCAAACAATAAATGATTTACAGCAGGTGCAGAAGCCGCTACTGACAGGCCCCTCACGCAACCTCCGTGGGCTTTCAACAAGCATGAAAGTCCTTCTGCCGCCAAGAGAAATAGATATGGGGATATTGGGTCCCCCTGACGAACTCCCCGGGAGGGCCTGAAATCATCTAACCTTCCACCATTAAACAGAACGGAGAAAGAAACTGACGAAACGCACCTCATGACCGTTTCCGTGAACGCTGGACTGATACCCAGTTTGAGCATTACAGCTTTAAGATAAGGCCATTCTAGCCTGTCGTACGCCTTCATCATATCAAGCTTCAGCGCACAAAACCGATTGTACTTGATCTTCCGTGATTTCATGTAGTGCAGGCACTCGTATGCCGTTATGAAGTTGTCAGTTATTAGACGGCCAGGAACGAAAGCGGATTGCTCTTCGGAGATCACCTCGGGGAGGATTACTTTCAGCCTATTGGCTAAGACCTTTGACGCTATCTTGTAGATGACGTTGCAAAGACTTATAGGCCGAAATTGTCCTAGAAGTTTCGGACTTGCAATCTTGGGAATTAGAACGATGAACGTATTGTTAATATCCTCCGGTGAGTCCTCTCCATTCAGCACCCTCTTGATCAAGCCTGTTATCTCATCTCCACAAAGCTCCCAGTGCCTTTGGAAAAAATGTGCAGGGAAACCGTCAGGACCGGGAGCCTTGGTCGGGAACATCTAAAAAAGTGTCTCCTTTATCTCCTCATTCATATAAGGTGCATTGAGCTTATTGTTCATATCTCCATTAACTCTCACAGGGATGTGAGATAGCACCTCCTCCATGCCAATTGTACCTTCCGATGTATATAGATTCTTATAAAAATCCGTAGCCATCCCTGCCATTTCCTCCGGATCTGAGCTCATCGAGCCATCCAGTCGCTGGAGCTGAACTATTCTGTTCCTTGCCCTCCTTGCACTTGCTTTTTTCTGAAAATATTGCGTGTTGTTATCTCCGTGCGAAAGCCATGTTATACGTGAACGCTGTCTCATCATGATCTCTTCTCGGTATGACAGCTCCACCATCCTATCTTGGACTTCCTTCTCCTCAATGCTTGGCCCGATCCGGTCCGGTGCAGCTCTCAAGGCTGCAAGCTTCGTCCGAAGCTCCCTCATCTCTTGGCGAACAGACCCAAAGGTCCTGCGCCCCCAATGTTTCAGTTGATTTGCCACCGCATTAAGCTTTGCCGAGAGCATAGTAGTTGTGGTAGCTGGCTGCTGCTCCGTCCACATTTGCTCAATCTGAGTTTTAAAGCTCGGCTCCCTCTCCCACATGCATTCATATCTGAAGGGTTTCCTCAAAACCAGTCGTACCTCGCTTGTGTCAAGCTCGGTGCTCAACAAAATAGGGCTATGATCTGACTTCGCCGCCGTCAAGTGCTCCAACGTTGCAAACGGGAACATTGCTGACCATGTAGGGCTTGCCAAAGCTCGATCCAGCCGAACACGGCAATAATCACCTCCCACAATCCGTTTCTCAAAAGTCCAATCTAGTCCCTTATATCCTAGATCTGCTAGCTCACACACATCAACCGCTTCTCTAAAGCCAGCAATCTGAGCAGCATCTCGCTCGTTTGGACCAAATTGCTCCTCCGGCCTTAAGATCTCATTGAAGTCGCCAATGCAAACCCAAGGCAGTGAGCTCTCACCACGTAGAATTTTCATAGTGTCCCATGTTTTATATCGTAAACTCCTATTAGCAGCCCCATAGAAGCATGAGAGCCTCCAAGGATCTTTCCCTGGTTCTGTCACCACCGAGTCGATGTGATACTGCGAGAAAGTTTTTATTTCAACATTGACATTATTCTTCCAGTACAAGCATAAACCTCCACTCCTACCACTACTACCTACTCCAAAGCTACTATCAAAACCTAGTCTACCCACCAAGCCTTCCACCCGGTACTTTGCAATTTGCGTCTCCACAATACATAGCACCATCGGCGCACACGCCTCCACAAGATCGTGGAGCTCACGAACCGTCGCGGGGTCACCAATTCCACGACAGTTCCAACATAAGGTCTTCATTGGGCTCGGCGGTCCTCCTCGCGGGAGGCCGCCATTGCAACATCCATGTCATCCGTCTCCTTCCCTTCGTCCTGCTTCCTCCTCTTGATCACTTGGATCTTCTCCGGAGTAGACACCGTCTTATTTACTTCTGACGTAGATCCTTCAATCATAAGCACACTCCCCGCCACCCTACCGACAAGATGAGGCACCGGCTGACCCCTGATCATGAGTGTGCCATCTGCAGCAACCAGTCGCTTGCGTGCCCCTTTCTCCTCTCCTTCATTCCCTGCCTGGTCCCTCACTTCCACCCCTGTGCTAGCCATGCCATCCTCCCGTCCTGCTGTCGGCCCTCCCCTACCTCCTGCTCCTCCCGTACCTCTCCCGCCTCTGCCTCCTCTTTCACCTCTTCCCCCCGTCCGTCCACGCCCCCCCCGTCATCACCAGCCCTACCGTTCCAAGGGCGATCTGTTGGATTCTCAGCATCCCATAACAGCCAATCACCCCACTCAAAGGTCCTTGGATCATGAACTCCATCACCACACTCCTCGGCCAAGTGACCCACCCGGCCACACGCAAAGCAAAAATCAGGTAGTTTCTCATAGTAGACGCTAAACTTCTTGTGTTCTTTCAGCGTAATAGGCACAAAACGGACCAGGGGTGTATTGACATCAAGAAACACCCGTGCCCGCAAAGTGCTCGCGGGGTTTATCCTTCCCTCGTTGACAATAACATTAAACGGCGGCTCCCCAATCTTCGCTGCCACTCTTTCTGCAAGCTCCTTCCTTCTCGTTAGCCCATCCAGCAGTCCTTTAACTCGAGCCCATACTGGAAACTTGTTCAATCTGTACTTTGTGACATCTGAAAAGCCATCATACTCCTGCAGCACCACCGGAGCCCTCCTAAACAGCCATGGCCCTCCTTCCATGATCTTCTTCCAATCACCTAAGCAATGGCACTGAACGAGAAAAAGGTTTGGTCCCTTAACATTGAAAGTGACCCCCTGGGCTGCCATCCATGCATTCCTCATCTGAGTCTATAGAGCCCCATGGCTAAACGGCTTCGTGGTATGCACACGAAACAGAGCCAGCCAGCGTACATCTTTCACCAGATCCTCTACCTCCTCCGAGAAATCGAGATCCTGTTCCTCCTCTCCGTGCAGCCTCATGCCAGCAAATTGATCCTCCAGGTCAGGTTGGGGTCCTAAGAACTCGCCAACAACTTCCTCCTCCTGTTCCGATCTACCTCCTCCCCCCAAGCCACCTCCCGGCCTGCTCCTGTCCTCCATGCTCCTCCCACCTCGCGCCACCCTTCCTGTCTCTCCCCCGATCGCCTTGCCATCGATTCCAGATCCCATCTCTCCCCTTTGATCGCCATCTAACCCTAGCCCCTTCTCTATCCTCCCTTCAGCCTCATTCATCTTCGGATCAGCCATGCAGATCACTCCGCACAGTCGCAGGTGGTAGCCCTCGTTGGCCCGATCGAGTCGACCGGACACTGGCGAGGTTTGTCGTAGACTCTGGCTAGATCGCCAGAGGAGAAGGTGGAACCCTAAGAAACCCTAGGGGAAGCGCCAATATAATCATGCAGACTGTCTCTATAGTATCTACTGCCAGTATATAAATGGGTCGACCCGTGTGACCCATCGGGCTCCACTGGCTCGTATATCATCTAGGGCCAACCCACTTGACCATTGGCCCTGACTTTTTGTACCGGGTCAGTGACCCAGCGGGTCGACCCGGCCCATTCCCATCTTGACCCGCAGTATTGGCCCCGTCGTCGCCCGTGCTCCCGACCCCCATCTCTCGCTCCCTCTCCCGACCCAGCTCTTTTGTCTCGCGCAAACTAGGGTTGAGCGCCGCCGCCGTCTTCCTGGTCGACGGCGAGCTCCCGCCTGTCCGCCGGCCGCACCCATCCCCGCCTCCCTATATCTCCACGGGAACTCGACCCCATCGCCCTCTCCCTCCGCGGGAGCTCAGCCACAACGACCGGCCGTCGCAGGACACTGGTCCTATCCCATGCCGCCGCCTGGACGCCGCGCTGGAGGCTCTCGCGGCCGCCGGGAGCCGGGACGCGTTCCTCCACAACGCCGTGATCCGGGGCTTCGCTGACTCGGGCCTCCCGGGCAGCGCTCTGTCCGCCTACCGCTCCATGCTGGCCGCCGTCGCGCGCCTGACCGCTTCACCTTCCCCGTCCTCCTCAAGTGCTGCGCGCGCCCAGGCTCCTCGACGATGGCCGCGCCGCCGAGTACCAGGCTCGGCATAACTGTCTGATCACGTTCTACGCCAGGCTGAACGCTGTCTCAGCATTGTCGGGGACGCTGAGAGGGTGTTCGACGGAATGCCGGCCAGGGGCATCGTCACGTGGAACTCGATCGTGGACGGATACGTGTCCACCAGGGCACTAGGCTCTCGCGCCGCTGGCCTGCTTCAGGAGATGCACGAGGTGCGGCATGACAGAGTCGGGATTATCCACCACTCTTGCCGTTTGCTTCCTGAAATAGGCGTTGATGGAAGGGCATGGGCTTGGAGGAAGACGCCAAGGTTGGCACCTCTCTTCTTGACATGTACTGCAAGTGTGGTGCCATTGCTTCTGACGAAGGTGGCCGCGATGATTGAGGAGGTAGAGGGGATGCTCGGCATGCCAATGGAGCATCTCTGATGCGCTCCTTGAGCTGGATCATTGTCTGCACAGAGACATCCGCTCCAAGCTCAAGATGCTCGTCAGCTACGTCGACAACCTCCCTCTAGGGTAAAGGATGCCATTTCCGATTTTATCCGTTCCGATCTTTATGGTACTTCCAACACTTGTGTTCTTAGATTTTTTGGATGAAACAACATGGTACCGCAAGTGATGTGGGAGTTTGATGACTTAGTGGGGATTCTCATTTGTCAAGCCTAAGTAACAGGCCATTAGTGCGATGTACTAGACAATTTATGATAGTGGATAGTTCACTCTGGATTACTCCTATTTGTCCATTGTCGAACTCATCCTTTCAAAGTACAATCAGTAGAAGTTTGTCTCTGTTTTTCCTTTACCGCTGAACTTTATTTTCTAGATACTTTTTTCTCTGTCTTGACTTAGGATCCTTATGATGCATTCAAAAATATTCCATCAGTGAGATGATATTTTTAGCGAAAACATGTATGAGACAAAGAGTAGGGTTGAGAAGCTTGAGAAATTGTATGCAAACATGGCCTTGCAAAAAGAACCGAAGGTGTGCTTTGCCGCTTTCTATGGCAAATTGAAATATATCTTTCTTGAGTGAAGTCTATAGTATTTTTTGTTACTGAACCATAGATGTTATGTTTATTGTAAAAATAATTTAACCAGTTCACATTTTGTGAGTAACCAAAGTCTCAAGAAACCTAAATTTGTAATCTTTAAATGAACTGGTTAGACTGTTATGAAACGTTGCCCAAGAGTGTGACTATATATGCTTTTCAGATGCTGTGGTTGACAGGAACTGCTTCTCTTCTATAGCCGCAGTGTAGAAAGAGGGAACCCAGGAACCCCATGCCGACAGGAGTTATGTCTTCCCCACATCAAAATCCTTTTGGTTACTGTTAGTTGTGTGAGAAGTGTTTCAAATCCTGTCAGTTAGTTCCAGCAGCATGATTGTTTCTAACTCATGGTCTGTAAATTGTGGGACTATTGTTTATTTTTGTGACTTGGTAGTATACAATTGGAATGTGAGTCTAGATCAGGGACTGCCCCTTGACTGCATCATCCGTAAGGCCGGAGAATTCAGACTGCCTTTTTTTTCTTCTTATCTGCAGGTGAAGAAGTCCGGCAAGAATGAGAAGGCCGACATGTCAGAGTTCACAGCGCAGTTGGATTCCATTGGGTTTAAGATAGTCGAGGTCACTGTGGATGGCAACTGCTTCCTCAGATTTTGTTCAAATACTCATCATCTTGACAAAATAGGGGGATTTTGTAGCTATCTTTGTTTCACTGTAACCATTACATGATTCAAGAATCTTCTTTTCTAAACAATTGTCCATGGAGATAATCATGAGTGTAATCAAATGCAATGTTTCCACTCTCTATTTCTACTTTTAGTGTTTTGGAAGACCCTAAGTGGTCGTAGCAAGTCATTTTATAGGGGCATGTATCGGTCAAAAAGTAAAAGAGTAGTAGTAACTAAATTGTTGTAGGGTTTAACCTTCAAATTTTAAGATGGAAACCCTAAGGAAAAGTCTATTTTGGTGCCTCAACTATTATTGTCTCAGTTTAATTTGCACCGCAGACTCCAAAACCATCTAATGTGCACTCTCAGATATGAACCCTTTCTGATTATATCTCAGGGAAGTATTTGTGCATGGTGGAGAAAGAATATTTGCCAGAGGTTTCCATTTTCCCCCAATATCTAATATGTGGGGCCTACTGCTCAGTGGAGAAAGAATATTTGCCAGCTATCTCGCCAAGTAACGCTCGTGAAGCCAAATTTGGAACATCCCCATTCTAAGGAAAAGGCGACAAACTAGTGTGTACTGTAAGCAATAAACTTTGTAATTTTGCGCTGAGCAATAGTTGTCATTGGCGTTACAACCTTGCTATATAATAGTCACATCCATCTCCTTCTGCGACACCAGTCCGGAAGGAAGCCATACTTCAAACCTGGTCACCATGGAGTTGGTCTTCGATGGAGGAGGTGCTGGCGGTGCCAACAACTGGAGGTCCCAAATCAGGGAAGAGGTTCGCGTGTCTCGTGTCTCAGTACTGTGAGCAGACTCTATCCCCCCCGGCGTGCGTTTCGTTTGATTTGCTAGTTGTTTGCTATTTCTGTAATTATAGATAATAGATGTATGTGGATGTGATGGGTTGCTTATTCGGCTCATATCATATATATTATTACACTATTTTGAGTGTTACTGTTCTAACTTGAAAGTGCACGAGATGTATCACATATCTCATTACTTTTTAATGTTATCTATACAGATCAGAGGCTCTGATGCAAGCACTGTCACCAGACAAGCCCGAGACATTGACTGATCTTCTGAATGTTGCTGTCAGATTAGAGAGTCTAATTTTCGGAGTAGCTGTTAGCGAGGTATATTCCATTTCTGTCATATTTCATTGACTTTTTACGGATCTTGATATGCTGATTGGTATGTTTAAGCTTAGAACAGGAGTGCTTCGGGCTACTAGTCTATCGAAGTCTCAAGCTCACCAGCTTATCATATGATCTGGGCTTCGCAGCTTATCCAGGGAAATCTCGGATATCAATAGAGTATTTACGTAATAACCTAGGGTATAACTACCACGAACCAATGGTGATGAGGCATTCTCAGCCTAGTTGGCGGCCTTGGTCTGGGAAGGTCCTGAGGGACACCACACTTGATTAATATTGATGGTTGTGGCAATAATGGAACAACTGCACCTTCAGTGGTTGTTCCCAGCCATTCATCCTCCAGTGCAGACTATCAACGACAATGCCCAGGCATGGAGCAGACTGGGGGTGAAAGGGGTGTGCACAGTCCTCCCTGGGGTTTAGTGTGTGCGTGCTACTGCTTGGACGAGCGATCATATGTGCATTTGTGTGCGCTGATTGTTCTTTATCAACCCTACATAGCAATGAAACGATACACAAGCCTTTTGCATTTATACGAAAAATATTTTGAGTACTCGTTGTAAGTACAGCTCATTCTTCAGTCAACTTTCATTCCATTATGTCTTGTGAATCATAGTATTTAGTATGTTTGCTGCATACCTCGTGAATACTGGTACTGTATTTCACAGGATGGAGGAAGGTTTATTTCTTTTAATGTTCTTTTCCCTTGAGCTTTAGAAGGAATGTCTATTTAAACTTCAAGCTAAAAGATTTGGTGTGTGTTTTTATTCTCAGGTTGATTATAAGTATAAGCTGTATACGAGATTGGATCATTTAGAGGGCATATCATCAGATAATCATTTAGAGGACATTTCATCAGATGATCATTTTGAGGACATCTCATCGGATGATCATTTTGAGGAAATTTCATCAGATTATCAAATGCTTGAACCCTCAACTGCGACACTTCTGCGAGGAATTTTTAGTGATCCACAGAGTCAAAGCATTCAGGTACAGAGCAACCTCCACAGGGTGCTATCTGGTGGTAACACAAAAGCAACAGGTATGCCCCTTCATGATTTTAGCTGTCATTAGGTCCTTCAAATGCATTTTAAAAAGGATATTTGTTTCTTGGAGTTGCATGTCGCATCATTCATGCAGCTAATAGCAAACTTGTGATTCACGTCTAATCTACCCTTTTGTTTGATCAAGCGCCTATAGGAAATGAAGAGAAGCCTTGCTGTGATGACAATGATAGGATTAGCGTCCTTCATGAGAGCATACTCCATTGTATCATGTCCTTCATGCCAGCACAGGACGTCGTACGCACAAGCATGCTATTCCGAAGATCACCCCCATTATGGACTTCAGCGCCATGCCTTGATATCGATATTGATCACTTTGATATGGACAGAGTAAAGTTCAACAAGTTTGCAAAAAGTTTGTTTGAGGGGCGGGGTAATGCTAATACATTGGACAAACTCCGCCTTCACTCTTTTGCCATTGATGCAGCCAAGTATTGGATCGGTGATGCTATCAGACTTCATAAAGTTAAATCGATTGATTTCACTGAAAATACAAGATGGGAAGCTTTTTACTTAGATCCTGAAGCTATCAGCTTTAGCTCTAAATATCTGCAAACTGTGAAGCTCACTAATGTTATAATAGTCACATCTGTCTTTGATCAGCTCAGCCGTGAATGCGAATCTTTGGAAAATCTGCAGTTGGCAGACAGCACTCTTTGTTCTCCTGAGATTTCATCAAGTTCATTGAAGACTCTGGAAATAATAAACTGCTTAGTTTTGAATCATCTTCTGATTCGTACTGGCAAGCTGGTCTCGCTATGCTTCAAGGACACTCGATGCGGGTGCACTCCAAAATACATAGTTCGAACTACATCAGCAGTAATCCTATGTGATCTTTCAAACGCCAAGAGCATAGAACTGCCAACACCAGTGAGACATGTATGGGTCCTTCTTAATTTTTGTACATGTCTGAAATATTTGTTTCTTTAGAATCTGTTCTTATTTTGTTTGACATATGTGAAGGTTGCGTTCGATAGAATGACTCCAGGGTGCCCAATGTTCATCAGTCTGACAAGTCTCATTCTTGGTGAATGGTGTCTTTCCAACAAATTTGCTCCTCTAGCTTGCTTCCTCAAGCACTCTCCTATGCTTGAGAATCTTGATCTGAAGCTCAAGGTGGTTGAAGACACTCAGTGTTTCTCCTTGTCTATTTTCTTAGCTGAAGACAGGAATTCCTATTAACATGTTCCACTCTTATATAAAATTTCAGTTTGACTGTGAAGCGCAAAAGCAGCCGCTTCAAATGGCTGAGGGAATATTATTCCAAGCCAAAAGCCTTAAGAAGGTAACGATCCACTGCGCCGAAGAGGAGGACAGGCTTCCCGTGTTGAAGGCTATACTGCTTGCCAATGCAAGATGTGTCAAGCACATCGATGTCAAGACGTACTAGGATGCTACGCCAAGCGTTCTTCTGCATATGGAATGCATCTTTGCATAGCGCTTTCGCTGTGTGACATGTGTGAGACCCGATGTAGCTAGAGATTTGGTTGTTGAATGTTGTGTTACATGGACCTGTAAACATTTACCGCTGTGCGACTTGTGGGAAACTTGCTTGCTACCAGTTATCTAAGTTGATTGATGAACATTACAGCTCATATGATATGTTCCTTTTGTTTTTGTGTTGGGGGAGATTTATTATGTTAGCTGAACTGCAGGGTTGCAGGGCGTTCGTGTTGCAGTTGGAGGAATGTGGTTAAGCCAAACCTGTGCTGGCTGTGCATCAGGTAGATGCTTTCCTACAGTTGCCAACCGCCATGATCGCCTCTCAGCCTCATAGAGCAGATCTCGGAATCTTTTTTCCAAAGTAATGTGAGTCCTCAGTCGTAAGATGCATGTTGCCAGTATCTTGGAATCTGAGTGCACTGACGCATGTTGCCAGTATCTTGGAATCTGAGTGCACTGACGCTTATGGGCCTTTGGATGAGAAAGGGAGGGACATGATTTTGCTACAAGGTGATCCGATGGAACATTTACAACCTTGCACTTGATCAGAATCAACCTATCAATCAGCCAAGAACCAAGATCAACACACGCATACACACGAAATTCTGACAAAGAAGTTTAAAATGCAGTTTCTGCCGGGTTACCAGGCTGGCTGGTGCTATTTCACCTGTGAGCTGGTTGTTCGACAGATCAAGAATTTGCAGGTTTGTGAGGTTGCAGATTTCTTGTGGTATTTCACCAGTTAAGCTATTGGAGCTTAAATTCAGGATGTCGAGCATTTGTAGCTGACCAATCTCAGGGGGAATTACACCAGTAAAATTATTGTTGTCCAGACACAATTTGCTGGGAAAAGCACCGACCGTCCGGTATTGACGTGATGGCGTCCAAAATACAGGCAACTCAAGGAACCTTGTGTCCAACTTGGCAGCATTTCTCTCTGATAGTAACATTGGCATCTTTGTCAATGCAGCTGGTATGTGAGAACTGCTACACGTACGACGAATTTCGTACGATGTACGTACGACAATCGTCAACAGCCGTTTGATCAATTGGATGGACGAGTTAGATCATGTCGTACGAAAATCGTACACACTATTCATCGTACGCTCAGCAATTTCGCTGGTATATCCCCTGTAAGTTTGTTGCTTGATATATCTAGAAAGAACAGGAAGCCCAGTTCATCAATCCAGGATGGTATTTGTCCAGTGAGTTGATTTAATGATAAATCTAGCATCTCCAATTTTGCAAGCTTTGATATCCAAAGAGGTATTTGTCCGGTCAATGGGCAATCGTCTATGGTCAATACCTGAAGATTCCCAAAACTATCAAATGTTTCATCATGTGGTATGGTTTCACCCTTGAAATTGCTTCCCATCATCAGGGAGGTGAGATCCTTGCATCTCTTGAGCATCTGAAGTGTATTTGTGATATTTGTAAAAGAGTTGCCGGTAATTGAGAAGGAGAGGGACCTGAGATTTCCAATGCTTGGTGAGAACTGGCCATGAAATTTATTGAAAGCCAGGCGTAACACAACTAGGTTGGTGCATGAGTAGATACTTTCAGGAATTGTACCAGTGAAGTTGTTCAATGAAAAATCAGCTGTCCTCAGATCCAACATGGTGAAATTGACTTTGCTAAGATCCCTGGTAAAACTGTTGTTTCTGAGGGTAATGTATCCGAGATTTGAGCAGTTACCTAGGGCCGATGGCAGTTCACCAGACATATTGTTGTGATCCAAGTAGAGTTTCTTTAATCTTCTTAGCTGGCCGACAGAAGCTGGAATCGTGCCACTGAGACCAGCCGATCCAAGATCAAGGACAGTCAGACTGCTTAATTTGAATATATGGGAACCACCAAGAACTCCTTGCAAACCATTGTTGGCTAAAGAGATGTGCTCCAGTGAGGTAGCATTGATGAGTCCGTCAGGGAGAGCTCCAACAAGGTTGTTGTGGCCAACTTTGAGCACTGTCAGCATAGAGCAACTGCCAAGCCCCAGAGAAATATTGCCGCTGAATTGGTTATATGAGAGATCAAGCATGGCAAATGATGGGGCATTGATGTAGATAGAAGATGGTATTTGTCCTGTAAAGCTGTTATTGCTTGCATTAAGAGCAACCAGATTCTTCGTCACCTTCCATGTTGTTAATGGGAACTGTCCTGTGAAGGAATTGCTTGAGATATTCAGTACCTGGAGAGGAAGGCTGGGGTTTGAGGATTGCATCTCTTGTAGATGACCTTTGAGGCGGTTGAAGCTGACGTCGAGGCCAATAATGCTTCTGGAGAAAACTAATTCTATTGGTAGACTGCCTTCAAGCGAATTATGGGACAGGTTTAGGTGCAACAAGCCTGTAAGATTGACGAGGGATGGCGAGATGCCCCCTTTAAGACCTCTGGCGGCCAGCAAGACATCTGTGACTGTCCCATCGCTGCTGCAGAGGATGCCTTCCCATTTGCAGCAGTTTGTGCCATTCACCCATGAATCGTTGAGATCACCGTTGCCATCTGGCATGAGCCCATCTAGGAAGTTGATGAGAGAGCTACTCTCCTGCTCCGTGCAGGAGCTGGTAGGAGAGGCAAAGAAGAGCAGGAGGCCAGCAGCAAGTTCAAGGAAAGGCATGGATAAACTTTTGCTGTTTCTGGGCGAGGAAGGGAGCTCTTGCATGGTGTTCTCATGAATCTCGCCTGAAAACCATCTGGCTAGTTGTACTGCTCTGAACAATACTAAAAGCCGCCTGAGGTTTTTAGTACTGAAGCCATGAGGAAAACAGGAATAGGATGATGGTGTGGCACTCAATGGCTTGGCACCTTATGTAAACTGGACGAACATGTGCAAATAGGTAGCTAAGATTTCCTCTTGTTTTGAGGAAAGCTATACTTTTGGAAGCTGAAGACTGAAGAGGAGCAGTGACTTAGTCTGAAGCCGTGCAAATGGATGCAATCAACTAATTTGAAATTTCTGCAAGTAGTTGAAACTGGGCGTGTACAACTGCAATTGATAAAATTATAAGTCAACTCTTGAGAGAAGGATACCTACAAGAATATGCGGGTTGCTGGGTAAGTATGGTTGGTCATGTTGTATTACCACCAGTATGTATTCAAGTACAAGTTTCTCTGCTGTTATAGCAGTCACTGTCAGAAAATAAACAATTTTGGCCATTTTGATTGGAACCACATGTGGAGAGAGCCCTGGTGACATGGACACACTTCAATCTGGGAATGGGGCGGGTTGAACTGGATGTTTTGGTGTGGGTACATGGTCTCGTTTGGATGGGCTGAAATGGTTGCTAAATTTATAATGGGCTGGAGCGGGGTGGACTGAGGAGTTAAGTGGACTGAATCGGGGCGGTTTGGTTTGAGGAGAAAAAAAAAGGAAAATGGATTGAAACCGTGGGTTCAACCTGCACCAGGCACCACTCGACCACACGATGCTCCACCACCCGAAGGGTTCCAAAGTTCGATAAACGCTGGCACTCCGCCCCGACAATAGGAGAAGTAGTGCGCTTGCTTCTGCGATGTTAACGGGTCTGGGAGGCAATTGAGATTGTGGAGTTCAGAAACTGTCTCTGCCCAAGAATGCTATATCTTTCATTAATCCTATGATAAACATGTCTTATCTCTAATTGCATAAGTAACTGGAAAACAAACCAGCATGGCCAGCAGTTATTTCACCTTTAAGGCTGTCTCTCATCTGAAAGCTTAGTGATATCAACTGAATGTACGCGTCAAAAAAAAAAAATCAACTGAATGTGTGTACTTTACAACTTTATCCTATATGAACTCTTGAGCTGTTGATCTTTTAATGCTTCTATTCTTTTGCTTGGATTGGATGGCTCATTTTCTAGAATAATATTTGGACTTGCATCTGTGTGACTAAATGACTTCCTGTCTTTTCACATGCAGGAACAATGAATGCTAGATGAAAACGAGCATCCAAAACATCAAATGAGTGAATGCTAGACTTGAAGGACTGGCCATAGTGAGTACCTGTAGTCTGTTGACTTCTTGAGCATGGTGAAATGATATTATTGTCCAAAACTCCAAGTGGAGCTCCTCCAGTCTCCCTAGCTGACCTACAAAACCGGCGATCCTGCCGCGAGCTGAAATTCTCCTATAAAGTTGCTGTGCCAGGCTCTGACCGTGACCGGATTGTTCATCACCTCCCACGTTGTACAGGGAAGGTACTCCATAGCCTCTAAAGAAGGTAGTCCCGGTTTGACGTGCAGTGTGCGGGCTGTCATAGGGTAAAGAACTATTATCAGTAGCGTCACACCGACCGCGATGGCTAGTATTTTGAATGTCTTGCTGGAAGTTTTGGAGTATTGATCGGCAAAATGCAATGGATAAAAACCATGGGTAAGCCCTTTCTCTTTTGTTTCAATTATTGATTCTTCTCCTCCGTGCCACTTTGAAGTATTGATTATTCTCCTCCTTGGTCATGTCATTTCCCAGCGTGTCAAAAATGGGCACTCCTGATTTCCCTGCAGGAGGAAGGGAGCCGAGAAGCTGCGGATGACGCTTGAAGGTGCCGAGGAAGAGGAAGAACTGCAACACCTGTGAATGTTGCCAAAATTTCCCCTTGTAATTGATTGAAGTTGTTACTATAATTTCAGATTATGTATCAGGCATTGTAAATTCCCTTCTAATCCAGTGGGTTTATGTCAGTGAATATGTGAATTCAGATATTACCATTGTCGTCAAGTATGCATTTCCTTTGTGACGTGACATGTGGTTTGATGTGATACTGGCACCATTTGTGTGGAACGAAATTTGCATCAGTTGCCAAATTTGGCAAGTACACATGAGTTGCGGCAAGTATTGATTTGCTCTGCAGTGTGACATGAAACTGTTCTGGCATATACAGCAATTGTACTGAACGAAATTTGCAGCAGTTGCAAATTTCAGACAGCAAGTATACATGAGCTGTTGGTAACAATGATGCATGTATGATTCAGGAAACATGCATTTTGGCGCCTTCTTGACGCGACAAATAAATTATGCATTGTTGAGGTGTATACTTTTCTCGAGGGAGTAGAGCACACATATCTGTTCCTCTCCTGAAATACAGTCACTTGGAATAGTTCACAAAAGAATTTCTTGGTGGAATCGTGTGCATGCTACTATTATTCATGGTAATGTTAATAGGAGGAACATACATCAGATGGAAACATAGAAAGAGATCCAGTGGCAAATGCTTGCATACATCAGACTGATCAGATCCAATGTTTTTACATGAAACAAAACCCTTGCATTAATTGATCAATTGTGATCATAATGAACACTAATTGATGGCCAAACTAAGAATCTCACTGGCACTACTGAAAAACATGCCAGTGAAATACTCACACTTGCAACCAAGACTACACTAGCACTAGCTCTAGCGAGTCTGCTTCCTCTGCTTTGCTCCGCTAAGCAACGCCTAGCACTGCAGAGTGCAGACTCTGCTTCATCTGCTTTGCTCAGCTATGTAAGACTACCAACAAGGCTGCACTGCTGATGATTTCTTGCTCTGATTCGATCACCTGGCATGTTAGAGAATATCTGTATCCCGTAGTAATCTCAAACTCCCTTCCTATTCCTTGTTCTACTCGATCTCCTGTAACCTCTCTTGTACGCCAAGGCAAGGCTTCTGCCCACATCAATATATATGAGACGCGTCTCCCCTCGAGGGAGTAGGAACGCTTCCACGAAACCTTACGTGGTAATCAGAGCCACCTCTTCCCATACATCTAGCCATATACCAAAACCCTAGATCACACATCATCGTCTCCAATGTCTTCCTTAGCCGGCGTCGCCCTCAACCTCGGTTCGCCGCCATCTGAGAAGCTTACAAGAGGAAATTATATCCTCTGGAAGACGCAGGTTCTCCCGGCCCTGCGAGGCGCGCAGGTCACGGGGCTCCTGGACAATTCTGACGCTGCTCCGCCCAGGATGGTGGAGATCACGAAGGCAGACAAGACCACGGCCCTTGAGCCGAACCCTCTGTACGGGCCCTGGATCGCCAAAGACCAGCAGGTCCTGTCATACCTCCTCAACTCTATGTCTCCAGAGATTCTAGCGCAAGTCGTCGGGAAGGACTCCACCTTCGAACTCTGGACAACAGTCACAAATCTCTTCACCTCGCAGTCGCAGTCCCGAATCACCAATCTGAGAATTGCAATCACCAATACCAAGAAGGGCACCATGTCAAGCTCGGCGTACATGGCAAAGATGAAAAGCCTCGGGGATGAACTAGCTGCTGCTGGGCGTCCCGTATCTGATCCGGAGATGGTGGATTATATCCTTGCAGGGCTGGACCGCGACTACGATTCTGTGGTGGCGGCAATCGGCGATGTCAAGGGCACTATTACTGCAGATGATCTGTTCGCCCAAATTTCGGCTTTTGACCAAAGGATGGAGATGCTAGGCGACTCGTCCTCACGCGGTTTTCACTCATCTGCAAACGCCGTCTACAGAGGACGTGTTCAGCCCCGCGGCAGGTCTCATGGGCGAGGAGGCAAGGGGCGCGGCCGTGGTGATCGCGGTGACCGCCAGCCCTCTCCTGCCAATAGAGGCGGCGGCTCCAGAGGACGCACTCGACAACAACAACAACAACAGGTGCATGAGCAGCAACATGACTATCCTGAATGTCAGATTTGCTACAAACATCATCCAGGAGGTGCACGTGTCTGCTGGTGGCGCTATGAGGAGAACGATCAAGAAGAGAAGGAGGCGCATGCCGTCTCCTACGGCGTGGATACCAACTGGTACGCTGACAGTGCAGCAACAAATCATATCACAGGAGAACTTGACAAGTTAACAATGCGGGAGAAATACAACAGAGGCGACCAAATTCGCACGGCAAGCGGTTCTGGTATGAATATCACACATATTGGTAGTTCAATTGTTAAAAACCCCATGAAAAATTTGCACTTGAAAGATGTCTTGCATGTTCCTCAAACATCCAAAAATCTTGTTTCCGTTCATAGATTCAGTCTTGATAACAATGTTCTTATAGAATTATATCCTTATTTTTTCTTGGTTAAGGATTTGAGAACAAGAAGAGTCATTCTTAGAGGACGGTGCGTGGGAGGCCTCTACCCACTCATATCATCATCATCATCTTCCTGGTCCAACAAGCAAGCAAACATCGTCACCAAGCCATCATCATCAAGGTGGCATAGTCGTTTAGGTCATCCATCTTCAGTCATAGTTAAGTATGTTCTTAGCAAAAATAAACTCTCTTATGAGAATAGTGTTGAGTCAGTTTGTGATCCGTGTCAACAAGCAAAAAGTCATCAATTACCTTACCCCATCTCTACTAGTGTGTCTACTGCTCCCCTTCAACTTATATTTTCAGATGTATGGGGGCCAGCTCCTACCTCAGTTGGTAGATTTTCTTACTATGTAAGCTTTATTGATGACTATAGTAAATTTACTTGGATTTACTTGTTAAAGAAACGGTCTGATGTATTCCAAGTCTTTATCAATTTCCAAAATCTTGTTGAACGCAAACTGAACTCCAAGATCATTGCCATGCAAAGTGACTGGGGTGGTGAGTATGAAAAATTGAATTATTTCTTCCAAAAACTTGGTATATCACATCATGTTTCTTGCCCTCATGCTCACCAACAAAATGGATCCACTGAAAGAAAGCATCGTCACATAGTTGATATGGGGCTGGCATTGCTAGCAAATGCATCTATGCCACTCAAATTCTGGGATGAAGCATTCTTAACTGCCACATATCTCATCAACTTGCTTCCAAGTAAAGTCATCAAACTTGAAACACCCATTACACGACTCCTTGGTGTTACACCCAACTACACATCTCTTCGTGTTTTCGGTTGTGCATGTTGCCCAACCTTAGACCCTACAACACACGCAAACTCGCTTTTCGCTCAAAAAAATGTGTCTTCTTAGGCTATAGTCCCATGCATAAAGGGGTTAAATGCCTTGATGTTCCTACTGGTAGGGTCTACATATCCAGAGATGTTGTCTTTGATGAGTCCGTGTTTCCGTTTGCTTCTCTTCATCCCAATGCCGGTGCACTTCTCCGCAAGGAAATTCTCCTTCTTCCTCCACATCTTCGGTCTTTTGATCATGGGGGCGACAGTTGTACTAATCAAAGTGATGATATTCCTGCTGGTATTGGTTCTTCTTTGTTGCCTGTGCATGTCCCTGGTGAAAACGGTGCTCAAAATGATCAAAATTTCGAAAATATAGCTCAAGATGATCTTATATTTCATGCTGAGGAAGAAGACGAACCTGGCACAGATAGCGAAGCTGATCCGGCGGCTCCTGCAACTCCTGTACGCCTGCAAACCTCGGATCACGCGAGCAAATCAGCCTCGGATCGCGCCCCCACCAGCCGCAGCGCTGATTCGAGGGAGGGCCACTCCCGCGCTGCCACATCAGCGGCAGGCGGGACCAGCCGCGGGGCCGGATCCCCCTCGCCAAGCGTGCGCCTGCAACCGCGGTCGGGCGAGGGATCCACTATGCCGGCTCGGGCGGTTGGCACCCGTGTGCACTCAGAGGAGGCGGCCACACCAGCGGCTACATCAGATACTATGGGATCTTCTGCGCAGGAGGCGACAAATTCATCTGTGTCAGCGCATGCAGCAGATTCTTCAGGATCTTCTGCGGCAAGTGTTCCTATGATCCAGCCAGCTTCCTCATGAGTTATGACTCGGCTACAGAAAGGTATACAAAATCCTAAAATAAGAAAAGATGGAACTATACCATATGGAATGTTGTGTATTTCAGGAGAACCAACAACATTGCGTAGTGCACTTGATGATCCTAAGTGGAAGAAGGCAATGGATGAGGAATACTCTGCACTTATGAGGAACAAGACATGGCATCTTGTACCAAATCAGAAAGGTAAAAATATCATCGATTGCAAATGGGTATACAGAATTAAAAAGAAGGCAGATGGCTCCATTGACAGGTACAAGGCACGTCTAGTTGCAAAGGGCTTTAAACAACGTTATGGTATTGATTATGAAGACACTTTTAGTCCTGTTGTGAAAGCTGCAACTATCAGACTTGTGCTAGCCATTGCTGTATCCAGGGGTTGGAGCCTACGACAACTAGATGTACAGAATGCGTTTTTGCATGATATTCTGGAAGAGGAAGTATTTATGAGACAACCACATGGTTATGAGGATAAGAAGTTACCACAGCATGTTTGCAAGCTTGATAAAGCACTCTATGGTTTGAAACAAGCACCCAGAGCATGGTATTCCAGATTGAGCTTACAGTTGAAATATATTGGCTTCATTGCCTCCAAGGCTGATACATCTTTGTTTATTTATAACAAGGCTGGAGTGGTCATTTTTGTGCTTATATATGTGGATGATATCATAGTTGCAAGTTCTTCACAAAATGCTACTAATGCACTCCTGCATGATTTGAGCTCAGAGTTTGCCTTGAAGGATCTAGGTGACTTACATTTCTTCCTAGGTAACTCAAGATGGTATTGTGTTAAATCAGGAGAAACATATCATTGAGCTTCTGTCTCGCATGGGAATGAAAAATTGTAAGCCAGTTCCTACACCTTTATCTTCCTCAGAAAAACTCTCAGCATATGAAGGTGTGCCACTTCAGGAGGAGGAGAGCACAAGGTATAGGAGTACTGTGGGAGCATTACAATATCTAACTCTCACACGTTCAGATATCTCGTTTGCTGTCAACAAGGTTTGTCAATATCTACATGCACCTACTTCTGCACATTGGTCAGCTGTTAAGAGAATTGTAAGATATGTGAAGCATACTATGGGAATAGGACTTCATTTCAAACGTTCTAATTCCTCTCTTGTGAGTGCATTCTCTGATGCTGACTGGGCAAGCTGCAGTGATGATAGAAGATCAACTGGAGGTTTTGCAGTATTCTTTGGGCCTAATCTTGTTTCTTGGAGTGCTAGAAAGCAAGCCACTGTGTCACGGTCAAGCACAGAAGCTGAATACAAGTCCTTGGCGAATGCAACTGCTGAGATCATTTGGGTTGAGTCACTTCTTGAGGAATTGGGAATCAAGAAGAATCGTATCTCATGTTTATGGTGTGATAACTTGGGAGCAACATATTTGTCTGCAAATCCAGTGTTTCATGCAAGAACAAAGCACATAGAAATTGACTTTCACTTTGTGCGAGAAAGAGTTGCAGCAAAGAAACTTGAGATACGGTTTATTCTCTCCAAAGATCAAGTAGCAGACGGTTTTACAAAGGCATTATCAGCAAGACCATTTGAGGAGTTTAAGAGTAATCTTAATTTAGGATAGTTGAGATTAAGGGAGGGTGTTAGAGAATATCTGTATCCCATAGTAATCTCAAACTCCCTTCCTATTCCTTGTTCTACTCGATCTCCTGTAACCTCTCTTGTACGCCAAGGCAAGGCTTCTGCCCACATCAATATATATGAGACGCGGCTCCCCTCGAGGGAGTAGGAACGCTTCCACGAAACCTTACATGGCACACATCCGTGGATTTACATCGCTTGAGCATAGTCCCGTCGACGAGCCATCTCGATGAGGTGAGCTTGATAACGCCATGCTTGCTGTCTTGCTTGGAGCAGCTCCTCAGGGGACTTGGTCACGTCGGAGTGATGGATCCAGGGGTCGTTGAACTGCACGGTGTCCGCCATCTGCTCCACCTTTCGCCAGGCCTCCCCTCGGCTGCGCTGGATGTCGCGCCGACGGGTGGCCTCTTCTTCGGAGGCAAAGCGAGCCTTGTCGAGGAGAGCCATGGTGAGGCGAACTTTCTCGATCAGTTCGCGCATGCTGATCTGCGGCTTCGATTGCGTCGCGCTCGCCGGAGATTCGGCGACCTGGTTCTTGATCCCGGAAGGGTGGAGGCACGTCGGACTCTTCGGATCCTTGCCGCTGCTGGGACACGGAAGCTTGTTGTTCTTGATGTTGGCGGTGGCGGGGACCGCGGCATGGAGCTCGCCTCCCGAGCAGGCACCGCGTACGCGCTTCGCCGGCGGTTGCTCGTCGCGCATGGATCCAGGGCGCTTTGGCTTCTTGGCAACCGCGGGGTTCGCCATCAAGGCGGGATTCACGCGCACGTGGGAGGAGCAGGAGTGCAGGTCGGTGGCGGCGGCGCTACGGCACGGGAGCAGAGACGACGGGAGCACCGTGGTGCCGCCCATGGTCGCGGCCGTGCAATCGCGAGAGCAACGATCCGACGTTGGGAGGGAGAGGAAAATGGATCGAGGGAGGCTGGTCGGAGGGCGGGGTGAGATGGATCGGGGATTCGGGAAACGCGGCGAGCAAGAAAATAAAGGACGCGGGAGAAAGAGAAGTGGCGGCAAGCAATTTGAATCCGAGTCAGCCTAGGGAGAGCTAAAACGCGCACTTTCGTTTTTGAATCCGAGTCCATGACATGTTGGAATCTCAGGGATAATGGCTTCCGATTTCTATGTGTAGTCGCTTGCTCTGTTAACTTTCTACCTTCGATTCAGAGTTAAGCATCTTAACCAGTAGGGCGCGGCATACTTGATACTTGAGACATCATACTTGAGACGAATCTGTTTTATTCTCAGGGATAATGGTTTTCCTTTTTCCAGGTTTTTTGTTTTTTTTTTCTAAACCGGGTTTTGTTCTGTTTTATTCTATTTTTTCTTTTTATTTTTTCTGTTTTTTCAAATGCGTGAACTTTTTACAATAAAAAAAAAATCAAATTCGTGAATTTTATCTTAAATTTGAGAATCCTTTTCAATTTCTCAAACTATTTTTTGTAGCTTTTTCATGAATATTTTTTAAAAATGTGTGAATTTTTTCAAATCCATGAACATATTTTTTCAAAACCGATAAACTTTTTTTAGTCTGTGAACACTTTGGCCGGCCCCACAGGCGCCCGCCATGAGCGATGTTGTCGCCTAATTCAGGCAAGGCCTAAGCATTTTTTTTCTTTTCTATTGTTTTGTTTTTCTTCTCTGTTTTTGTTAATTCATTTTTCTCCTTTTTAACACTTATTATTATTTTTAAACCTGTTCAAAATGTTCTTGTTTTCAAATATTATTTATAATTTAAAAAATATTCTAGAATTTCATAAATGTTCATGTTTCCATTTTTTCCCACCAAACTGAGGAATGTTTGCATTTATAAAATTATTTTTGAAGTACATTGTTTGCAATTTTTGTTTGAAATTTTCACGGATTGATGAGAATTTGTTAGCAATTTTGAAAAGAATGTTCAAGATTGTAAAATTTGCATACGCAATTTAAAAAAACCGTTGACAAATTTCAAAAAATTGTTAGGACATAAGAAAATGTTCATGTTGATTGATAATGACGAAAATTACAAATAACAGAAGCATTCAAATTAGGAAAAACTACAAGCTCACATATGCACATATCTAGCACACTCTTCTCAACTAGTGTTTTTTTTGGACTATGGATAAATAAATGACCCCAACTTCTTGCAATAGTCTGGCACGGACATATCATCCATGACAGATTTAAACAACTTCCGCCGTGACACGCCCGACCATCTATCTGCCCTTTTTCACCAAAAAAAACTACAGACAATGCAAAACTTATCAAAAATCTAAACAACTTAATATGATGTCTTGAAGTGGTCATATAAGCTGGTGGAAAAAATTGAAGGCCATCTAACGGATGTCGAAAAACAACGAGTTTTCAAGTGGACCCTTCTGGCCTATCCAAACACCCTCTGTTGAACATGGTATATTTTTGGACATTCTTGAAATGACTTCAACTTTTGCAACTAATCAGATCCAATGCTATTAAATTTACCAAAATCCCTTGCATTAATGGATCAACTGTTATTAGGAGGGAACATACTCCTACAACAGATGAAAACATAGAAATAGAGCTGGTGGCAGATGCTTGCATACATCAGATCCAATGCTTTTACTATCCCTTGCATTAATTGATCAATTGTGATCATAATGCACACTAATTAATGGCCAAATTCAGAATCTCACTCGCACTACTGGAAAACCTGTAGCTACACACTTGCGACTAGATTACATAGTCGACAACTTGTATCTTATCCATCCCTTCCTTTGCTTCCTCTGATTTTCTCAGCTACTGGAAAACTGCTGACTCTGCTTCCTCTGATGTAAGACTACCACCAAGAAGCTTGCACTGCTGATGATTTCTTCCTCTACTTCGATCACCTGAGCACTCATCCGTGGATTTGCATCGCTTGAGCAAAGTCCCGTCGACAAGCCATCTCCATGAGCTGAGCTTGAGCACCCATGCTTCTTGTCTTACTTGGAGCAGCTCCTCAGGGGACTTGGTCACGTCCGAAGGATCAATGTATGGGTCGTTGAACTGCACCGTGTCCACCATCATCTCCACCTTTCGCCGGGCCTCCGCTCTGCTGCGCTCGATGTCCCGCCGACGGCTGGCCTCTTCTTCGGCGGCAGGGTGAGCCCAATCCATGTCCACCATCCTCTCTTCGGCGGAAGCGCGAGCCATGGCGAGGCGAGCGTTCTCGATCAGTTGGCGCTTGCTGATGGGCGGCTTCGATTGCGTCGCGCTCGCTGGAGATTTGGCGACCTGGTTCTTGATCACGGAGGCGTGGAGGCACGTCGGACTCCTCGGATCGTTGCCGCTACTCGGACACGGAATCTTGATGTTGTTCTTGATGTTGGCGGGGGCTGTCACATGGAGCTCGTCCCCGGAGCTGGCACCGCATACGCGCTTCGGCGCCGGCGGCTGCCCGTCGCGCACGGACACGGGCCACTTCGGTGTCTTGGCAGCAATGGGGTTGGCCATCGAGGCAGGGTTTAGGCGCACGCAGGAGCAACTGGAGTCCAGGCCAGCAGCGGCGGCGGCGCTACAGCGCGGGAGCGGAGACGGGGGAACCATCGTGGTGCTGCCCATGGTCGCGGCCGCGGAGTCGCGAGAGCAACGATCCGGCGGCGGGAGGGAGGAAGAGATTGCGATGGACGCCGATCAGAATCAGAGGGATCGGGAATTTGGAAGACGGGGCGAGCGAAAAGAAGATACGCGGGATACGGGGCAACTGGCGGCAACCAGGATTTTTTGAATTCTCCTGGTTGCTGCCATTGAATCCGAGTATAGCTCGAACGCGCTGGGATTTGGACATTTACTGTGATGACGCTATCTTTTCAGCTTGTTTCAGCAAGAAGCCTTGCAAGCAAAGTGATTAATGAGTTAGTTAAGGGATGATGTATTACGGAACGAGTAAAGAGACTTGCCGGTAACGAGATTGAACTAGGTATGAAGATACCGACGATCGAATCCCGGGTAAGTAACATACCAATGGACAAAGTGAATTACTTATGTTGTCATAACGGTTCGACCGATAAAGATCTTCGTAAAATATGCATGAGCCAATATGGGCATCCAGGTTCCGCTATTGGTTATTGACTGAAGAGGTGTCTCGGTCATGTCTACATAGTTCTCGAACCCGTAGGGTCCGCATGCTTAATGTTCGTTGACGATATAATATTATATGAGTTATGTGATTTGATGACCGAACGTTGTTCGAAGTCCCGGATGAGATCACGGACATGATGAGTAGTCTCGAAATGGTCGAGAGGTAAAGATTGATATATAGGACGATGGTATTCGGACGCCAGAAGTGTTCCGGAGGGTACCGGGTACTTATCGGGTCATCAGAAAGGAGTTTCGAGGACCCCCGGCAAAGATATGGGCCTTATGGGCCAAGTGAGGGAACACACCAGCCCCGGTGCGCCCCTATAGAGGCCAACCCTATGAGAAGGAGAATGAAAAAGGTGAGGGCAAGGAAAGTGTGGATTAGGATTCCTACTTCCTTCCCTCTCCCGCCTCTTTCCTTCCCCCTCGGATATATATGGCAGGGGGGCGCGCAGCTTGGGAGGGACTCCAAGTAGGATTCCTCTCCTCCTACTTGGGCGCCTCCTATGGCTGCTCCTCCCTCCCTCCCACCTATATATATATATATATATATATATATATATATATATATATATATATATATATATATATATATATATATATATATATATATATATATATATATATATGAGGAGGGAGCGCCTAGCACACACCAGACAATTGCCTAGTCGTGTGCGGCGCCCCCCTCCACCGTTTACTATCCCGACCATATTTTCGTAGTGCTTAGGTGAAGCCCTGCGGAGATCACTTCACCATCACTGTCACCAAGTCGTCGTGCTGACGGAACTCATCTACTACTGATACGTCCATTTTGCATCATGTTTACCTACTGTTATTTATAGTGTTTTTATGCATAATAAAGCTTTTGGGGTAATTCTAATGCCTTTTCTCTCATAATATGCAAGGTACACACAAAGAAGGAGAATTCTGGCAGCTGGAAATCTGGACCTGGAAAAGCTACATCAGGCCACCCACTGGTACGCGTCGGTCCTAAACAAATGGTTTTTAACCCCTTTCCGCGACGGCATTTGGAACCGTCGCCAAGTGAGTGTGTGCGATAGGGTGTCCTTCCCACACGACCCAGAAATCATCGGGGATAGGCCCTCCTGGGACCCAGGCTGGGGCCGTGTGCGATCGGGCAAGGCATCGAAACCCAATCATTTCCGTAGGTATGTACATCCCACACGGCAATCCGAGAAAATCATTTTCGTAGGTATGTACATCCCACACGGTGAATCCTAGAAAAACATTTCCGTTCGTATGTATATCACACACAGTCAATCCAAGGAATACGTTTCCGTTCTTATGTACATCCCACACAGTCAATCCAGGGAAAACGTTTCCGTTCGGATGTACATCCCACACGGTTTTATGTATACGCTCGTGTGTGAAAGGTGTAACTATCACACACGCTCTGCCTTGGTTAACTGTTTACTTTCATTAACTACATCACACATGATTTGATGTAGACAACTGTGTGGCATTGGGCTATCCATCACAAGTGCTTTTACTGCCAGAACCGTTTGCAAAGTTCCATGGCCATCTGTTCTCTTTTTATTTTTGCCTGTAATTTATTATTCTAATTGGAAATTTTGAAATACGAAATGTGCAATTCAAATTCTTAGCACAATGGTTCAACAACGAATCCATAAATAAAACTGCCGGTACAATATGTTCAGTAATTACAAGATTAGGCAGCAATTAACTATGATGAACCACAGTATTTAAAGGCGGTAAAGGTGAAGAGACAAGTGTAAATTATTTTGACTGCCGACGATGTTGAAGAAGGGGAATGCCCATAATATGCCTTCCTGCATGCCATAGGCACGAACCACTTTTGTCCAACCCCTTGTGATGATCACCCGCCCATCCTTCACCGCCTTCAGGAAGACTTCTAGAGCATTATCATGGTAGCATGAATTATATACTTTAACTTTAGTTGCCTCCACTCCGGTCATGTAGTTTGCAAGGTAATCATCAGTAAATAGCTTCGGAAAGCACTGACAAGAGAAAAATATCAGATACTGAGGTCTAATAGTGTAACTTTTTGTGGGCAGGGGGAAAAGGCAACACATTACTTACCATCCTAAAGTTCACTGCTGTCTTCGACAAAGTGTAAATAAAGAGCTTAATTCCAATCACCCGTTTCTTTCGCCTAACAATCTTTCTTAGTTTCCTCACTTGACGCTTGTTCATGAATATCTCATTGCCCCATACGCAAAAGGGATCGAAGCGTGGATCAGTACCCCTCATATATGTACCTACAAGCAACCAGTAAATGTTAGAAGCTAAACTGAGATTGCACAAATGATGTAAAATACAACTACCTATGTTCCTAAGTACAAGTATTTTTTTTAGATTTCAATATGAACTACATACAGATGTATATAGAATTATAGATATAGTTTAGATTAGAATCTAGATTCACTCATTTTGCTCCTTATGTAGTCTATATTGGAATCTATAAAAATACTTATATTTAGGAATAGATGGCGTATAAGACATGGGATGCAGCTAACCTCGACGGCAAACAACAGCATCGCCCATTGTAGCCCTGTGTAAGTACATGGAAAGCCAATGTTAACTACAACAGGGTTAACATCCACCAAAAATAGCAAATGGTAATAAAACGGCAGCATCTGTAGTGATATCTTCATTTCGAATGAGTAGCACGGTAGCAAAGGGACGGATTAAAAATGGATACAACTGTTAATTGCAACAGGCTTAACAACATCCTAATTCATGTTTTGTAAGTTTGTAGCCATTGAAATACAACTCTTTAAAAATGGATACAACTGTTAATTGCAACAGGCTTAATGGCCATTGAAACCGGTACTGATAAAAATGCAATTGGCAGAGTTAAACATCACAGGGCAGGTGCTGCCAGAGCAGATAATGGCCCAGTTGTCTATAAAAAGGTAGGGAAAATAGCTCAAACGTGTTAGGCATACTTACTACAACATGCTTAATACATCGACAGTACAAAACATAGCCATTAATTGCAACTGGTATTGGTAAGATTAAACTGGTGGGTACATACTTGGTAAGTCCTGAGAGGTAGTTGCTGGGGCACTTCATCTTGGCCAGAGCCCGCCCAAAGTCAGCGGCAGCGGAGGCGAGCTGTTCCTCCGGGTCGAAGCGTGGATCAGTGCCACTGACATGTGTACCTACAGGCAACCAGTAAATGGTAGAAGTTAAACTGCAATTGCACAAATAATGTGAAATACTGTAAGACATGGGATGTAGCTAACCTTGACGGCAAACAACAGCATCGGACGTTATGACCCTGCGTAAGTACATGGACAAGCATGTTAAGTACAACAGGGTTAGCATCCACCAAAAATAGCAAATGGGGCAACATCTCTAGTATATCTTCATTGCGGAGAGTAGCATGGTAGCAAATGGACTGATTAAAAAATGGATATAATTGTTAATTGCAACAGGCTTAACAACATCCTAAGTCATGTTTTGTAAGTTTGTAGCCATTGAAATGCAACTGTTTAAAAATGGATTCAACTGTTAATTGCAACAGGCTTAATAGACATTGAAACCGGTACTAATAAAAATGCAATTGGCATAGTTAAACATCACAAGGCAGGTGTTGCCAGAGCAGAGAATGGCCCAGATGTCTATAAAAAGGTAGGGAAAGTAGCAAAACGTGTTAGGCATGTTTACTAGAACATGCTTAATACATCGACCGTACAGAACATAGCCATTAATTGCAACTGGTATTGGTAAGATTGAACTGGTGAGTACATACTTGGTAAGTCCTGAGAGGTAGTTGCTGGGGCCCTTCATCTTGGCCAGAGCTCGCCCAAAGTCAGCGACGGGGGAGGCGAGCTGTTCCTGCGGGTCGAAGCATGGATCAGTGCCTCTGACATGTGTACCTACATGCAACCAGTAAATGGGTAGAAGTTAAACTGCAATTGCACAAATTATGTGAAATACTGTAAGACATGGGATGCAGCTCACCTCGACGGCAAACAAAAGCATCGGCCGTTATGACCCTGCGTAAGTACATGGACAGGCATGTTAAGGGCAACAGGGTTAGCATCCACTAAAAATAGCAAATGGGCAGCATCTCTAGTGATATCCTGAGTCATGTATTATAAGTTTGTTGCTGGTATTGGTGAAATTGAGCTGGACACGGTAATATTTGAACATCACACAGTGTGTAGTACTGAAATAAACAAGGCATGAACATGCTCAATACATCAATCGTACAAATCATAGCCGTTGCAAGTGGTATTGGTAAGATTTAGCTGGTCGGATCTTACCTGTTAAGTCCTGGGGGTAATCACTGGGGGACTTCACCTGGGCCAGAGCCTGCACCATGTCGGCGGCGGCGGCGGAGGCAAGGTGTTCCTCCGGGTCAACACGCACAGCGGCCATCGCGCCATGGACCGCCATCAGCTCCTGGCGGGGGGGGGATTTGTAGGCATGAGGATGTTTCGCAGGTGCCATTTAAGCAATCAAGCCGGGGACGTGATAGAGATCGGTGGGTTACCTGACTGGATCCGAGCAGAACGTAGATGTGGTTGAAGCTGTGGCTGCGGCGGCGGCGGTTTGAGATGCCGGTAGGGGGAGGCACGAGGGAGGGCGGCCGGGGGGGATACTGAGGGGAAGGGGATGTGGTTGGAGGAATAAATTCTAAAATCGCGCGCCTAATGAAAATTTCGGTGCGAAACGTGAAACTTGGGCGGCGAAAACACACAACACAAACGAAGCGCGTGAAATACTCGTGTGTGAGAAAAAAGAAAGTTGGCAGATCCCGTCTCCAAAAAAATGTACACGTGTACTTGATTTTTTTCGGTCAATGGTACGCCTGGTTTATTAGGAAATATCGCACAGGTAACTGACTTATGGGTCATTAACGCAAAAAACGCAGACGGGTATGGCATAGAAACCGTGTGTTTTGTGATCTTCTAACGATTAACGCAAAAAAACGCACACAGGCACATATGCTAATCAACGCTCAAAGCCCTCAAAGGATGCTCTTACCGACATTGTACGTTAATACTACAAACTTAAAGTACTACTGGTAATTTGCTCTAATACTACAAACTTAAACTACTTCTCACATGCTGCCATCAGGGCATGCTGGCCAGACGCCGGCGTTCTCCTTCCCGGCCTTGTAGGCAGCAGCCCACCGTGCTTCGATCTCCGCCAAGCTCTCCTCACCACGGCGTGCGGCTCCTTTTTTCTTGCGGCGGCGGAACCCTCTTTTCTTGACTGCTTTATGCCTTTTCCGCTCCTTCTCTGCGGCTTTGGCCGCCTCTAGATCCACCACCCATTCGGCCATGGCAACCTCAAAGTCCGCCCATGTAATTGTTTGGCCGCCGGCGGTGATGAACTCGGCGCGGTGAGATGCCATCGCTTCCTTACCATGTGTGCGGTCGCGGGCGGCGAGGTGGTAAGCCATCGCTTTCTTACCAGTTACTGTGCGCCGCGGTGCCATGGACGACGCTTGGAGAGAGCTTTGGGCCGGAGGGGCCGGGCAGCCGTACAGTGCGGTGGTATTCAAGAGCTCAACCACAAACGACAACAGAAATTTGGCTTCCCTTACAATTTTGCTCGTTCATTATCGCACACGGTTCATCTCCGTCGCTTCCGGAAACAGTGTGCGTTGAGCCTATTGTGTGTTGCGTTATGATTGGCCGGAACCCCAGCCATGCGGATCATGCGTGTGCACCGTTGGATGCGCCGTGATCGAACGGCAATCCACGTCCCTCACATCACACCCATGCACATGTAGCTAGATTGGATTTATATGCGCTAAATGCCTAGAAAATGCACATAATCCCCTAAATATGGTAAATGTGCCCGAAAAAATGCCAAATTTGAACATGGTGCTTTGCAGGGTGTATGTTCATCATAGAAAAAAACTCCAGAGCAAAGAACGAAGAAAATTTGGATTTCCCTTCAATCTTAAGGATTTCCCTTTCGAAAGCATGGACTTCCTCGGTGATGGTTCAATTTATGAAGGGCGTGCATGACAACATAAGCCAAACCTTCTCAAATTTTTAGTAGGGCATGGTGATGTCATACCACGGCACCATGCCAGGCGTCATGTTTTTTAAGCATTTATTTCATTTTTTCTATAGTTGAAAACCCAACAAACAAACATTTGTGGTTAACTATTGCCACACATTTCATCAAAATATCTGTCCATTCCTTGTAAAAGGCATGATAATTTACTAAATGGCACGAGCATGGTTTTCTAGGCCGTTCTTGTGGACCCTTTCATCCATCGATTGTTTGAACTTGAATTATGCGTATTAATGCCTAGGAAATGCACATAATCCCCTAAATACGGCAAATGAAACTGGAAAAGTGCCAAATTTGAACATGGTGATTTGCAGGTTGTATGTTCATCATAGAAAAAATCGTGGACAAAGGACAAAGGAAATTTGGACCCCCCTTCAATCTTGGTGATTTCCCCCTTGAAACCATGAAACTTCCTCGGTGATGGTTCGATTTATGAAAGGCGCGCATCACGACATAAGGAAAACATTCTCAATTTTTACCAGGGCATGGTGAGGCCATACCATGGCACCACACCAGGCGTCATGTTTTCCAACCATGTGTTTCATTTTTTGTATAGTTGTTAACCGAGTAAACGACGAGTTTATGGTTGACTATTGCCACACATTTCCTTGAAATATCTGCCCATTCCTTGTAAAAGGCATGAGAATGTGCTAAATAACACAAGCATGGTTTTCCAGACTGTTCTTGTGCACCTTTTCATGCACCGATTGTTCAAATTTGAATTATGTTCATTTAATGCCTAGAAAATGCACATAGTCCCCTAAATATGGTAAATGAGCCCGGAAAAATGCCAAATTTGAACACGTTGCATTTGAGGCGGTATGTTGATCGTTGGAAAAAAAACTGAATGACAAACTAGGACGGAAATTTGGATTCCCCTTCAATGTTGGTGATTTCCCTCTCGAAAGCATTGAACTTCATCGATGATGGTTCGATTTATGAAGGGCGTGCATGACGACATAAGCCAAACCTTCTCAAATTTTTACCAGGGCATGGTGAGGTCATACCATGGCACCATGCCAGGCGTCATGTTTTTTAAGCATTTATTTCATTTTTTCTATAGTTGAAAACCCAACAAACAAACATTTGTGGTTGACTATTGCCACACATTTCAACAAAATATCTATCCATTATTCCTTGTGAAAGGCATGGGAATTTACTAAATGGCACGAGCATGGTTTTCCAGGCCGTTCTTGTGGACCCTTTAATGCATCGACTATTTGAACTTGAATTATGCGCATTAATGCCTGGGAAATGCACATAATCCCCTAAATATGGCAAATGAACCCGGAAAAGTGCCAAATTTGAACACGGTGATTTGCAGGTTGTATGTTCATCATAGAAAAAAACTCGTGGACAAAGGACAAAGGAAATTTGGATCCCCCTTCAATCTTGGTGATTTCCCCCTCGAAACCATGAAACTTCCTCGGATGATGGTTCGTTTTATGAAAGGCGCGCATCACGAAATTTTTACCAGGGCACGGTGAGGTCATACCATGGCACCACACCAGGCGTCATGTTTTTCCAAGCATGTATTTCATTTTTGTATAGTTGTTAACCCAGTAAATATCTGCCCATTCCTTGGAAAAGGCATGAGAATGTACTAAATAGCACGAGCATGGTTTTCCAGACTGTTCTTGTGCACCTTTTCATGCACCGATTGTTCGAATTTGAATTATGTGCATAATTAATGCCTAAAAAATGCACACAATCCCCTAAATATGGTAAATGAGTTCGGAAAAATGTCAAATTTGAACATGTTTCATTTGAGGCGGTATGTTGATCGTTGGAAAAATACTGAATGACAAACTAGGGCGGAAATTTGGATTCCCCTTCAATCTTGGTGATTTCCCTCTCGAAAGTGTTGAACTTCCTCGGTGATGGTTCGATTTATGAAGGGCGTGCATGACGACATAAATCAAACCTTCTCAGCTTTTAACCAGGGCACGGTGAGGCCATACCATGGCACCATGCCAGGCCGTCATGTTTTTCAAGCACATATTTCATTGTTCTATAGTTGATAACCAGTAAATGACGCGTTTGTGGTTGACTATTGCCACGCATTCCATTGAAATCTCTGCCCATTCCTTGTAAAAGGCTTGAGAAATTACTAAATACTACGAGTATGGTTTTTCCAGACCGTTCTTGTGCACCCTTTCATGCACCGATTGTTTGAATTTGAATTACGTGCATTAATGCCTACAAAATGCACATAATCCCCTAAACATTGTGAATGAACCTGGAAAAGTGTCAAATTTGAACACGGTGATTAGCAGGGTTTATGTTCATCGTAGAAAAAACTCATGGACGAAGGAGAAAGGAAATTTGGATTCCCATTCAATCTCGGTGATTTACTATCGCACACGATTCATTTCCGTCGCCTCTATGAACCGTGTGTGTTCACTCACACATGCAAAAGGAAAAGAAAACCCTCGCCCACTTCGTCCCCACTCACTCACCGCGGACTCCTCCGCAACTCTGCACCCTAAGCTTGATGGCTGTTGGCGGCGGGCGTAGGTCGCGCTCCAAACGGCACCAGATTTCGCCTCCACCGCTTCCTGCCGCCTATCTGCACCGACATTCTAGACTCTGGTCGACTGGGGTTTTCTACGGGATTGGGCTGGGGATTTTTCTCATGGAGAAGGTAATAAACTTAATTAGCAAAATATTCACTCATCTCTTATCACAGTCCGTCCGTCGCTGTTAATCAACCGACGGAAATCGCCGTGGAATCATTTTTGTTCTAGCTGATTCGTGGGTGTTCATTCATGTGTGCACAATGCGAGCACAAATCGGGCAACTGTGGTCATGGCCAGTCGGAAACGAAGTTCTATCTCACCATTCCGGATGACTTCAGGGAGCGCTCGGTATGTTCAATCTCAACCTACCACGGTCGGCATGGCCTAAATTTGTGAACATATACCGTCTGTTGCTACATTATCTATATATTTGCATCAAATCTTTGTTACATTATCTATTTTTAATTCTATATTTTTGTACTTTGCTTGCATATATATATGGATATGTTCTATCAGTTACTCCCATATTTGCATCTTGCTCGGTTATTTCAATATATCTAATTTACGATCTTAATTTTCATTTCAAGCAGTACATCCCTTCCTTGGCAAGAACAGGAGTAGAAGGAAATCTTGGGCTTTACTTTGCTGATGACTCCCGGGATGTCATATTGACAACGCAACATGGATTTACAATGACGGTTAGCATAAAACTTGATAAAGATGGTCACTCCTATTTTAATGCGGACCTTTGGAGAAAAATGTCTAAGTCTTATGAACTGAAAGCTGGCAATAAAATTCTAGTGCGTGCACCACAGCCTGGTCTAATTAACATGGATGTTTACTTCCCCAACGTCATTAGCCGATCAAAGTCTGATCGAGGTTAGTGTCCTTTCAACTTTCTCCATGCTGTCATATTACTATTTAAGCAACCAATTGATTACTATTTAAGCAACTAATTATGATATCATATTCTGACTCCATTCCTAGGCAGTAACAAATTTTGTTTACCAATTTATGCGCACTATATATTCTTTTGCCATGTTCTGAATAAATAATACCTTTCCACCTTTTAAGCAGGATATGTTGGATGCATAGTGAACGATCTGTATGTTACTAAGCATACCAAATTTCACTGGAAGGACTTGAAGCATGTCATAAACTTTGTTGATAATCTGACAGAGATAGCACAGCGTATGAACGCTGGATTTTGGATGGGATTAATTAGACCTATGGTGCACACACTAAACAAGACCAATTGTGTGCACAAAGTGCTGGTAAAAGGTCTTATTTTAATGTTGATGCTCATAAACTATATATATCTTCAACGATATGTTACAATTGTTTTTATTCTACATGTCAACAGAAATTGCCCCCTGTAGCATTCCTGGATCGATTTCTCGGCGTGGTCGAATTACACTTGTGCCTGCTAATAACGCCAAAGTGATTGCAAGGTACTGCATTTCCCGCAAAAATGGAACCATTCAAATTAACAAGTTCTCGCTTCTCATGGCAATGCATCCATATTGGAAAATTGGAGACACTGTTCTACTCCTGCTCTACCAAGGCACAGGAGGGCTCTTCCTTTTCATTGACGAGATGTCGAGTCGCCGTGATCAAGCTGCTTCTAGTGGATAGTTGTGGCTGTTGGCCCTCAGCCTCTTAAAATGTGCTAGCTGTTACTATATATGTTAAGTATGTAGATATGGACCATATGGTTGTTGGCCCTTAGCCTCTTAAAATGTGATAGTTGTTACTATGTTAAGTATGTAGATATGGACCATATGGTTGTCAAAACTGTGTTACGAAGATCCTCCTTTTGTCGGAATAGTGTAACCAATATATATATATATATATGTTACTCAAATGCTGTTACCCAAGTTCATAAATTTTCATGGAAAGTATTAGTATCGTACACAGTTCATTGAGTTTAAGCGCGTGCCCGATGTCCAGAAGGCATTTGCGTATTAACTGTCCATATTGCAAATTCACACACATGTTCACATAAGGAAACGTATGTGTAACATAATAATCATCGCACACGAGTACTCGCAGACGCATCGTGTGCGATACTCCTAGCCACTGCAAGCAACTAATTTGCATTTTTCAAAGTTTTTTGTACACACAGAATCACACACGAAGTAACTGTATTGACCGTCTGTGTTGTAATTTCTCATCACAAACAGTTCATCCGAGTCGGCTGTTTGCCACGTATCACACACATCTTGTTTACACGACTCGTTTGTGTTCTTTTGGCTCATCACAAACAGTTCATCCATGTGAACTGTATGCTGCATATCACACACATCTTGTTAAGTTGAACCGTTTCTGTTGTGTTCCCCAATCGAAAACAGTTCGTCCGAGTTAACCATATGCCGTATATCGCAAACACATTGATATGGCTGCCTGTTTCTGTTGTTCTACCTCATCGCAAACAGTTCGAATGGATTAACCGTGTGTCCTGCATCGCACACACATTGTTATGGCTACCCGTTTCTGTTGTTCTGCCTCATCGCAGACAGTTTGAATGGATTAACCGTATGCCCTGCATCGCACACGCAACTAAAATCTTAACCGTGTTTGATGCATCCATCATCGCAAACATTTTGCACCTTTTTGACGGTTTTTTACACCACCATTTGCGATTATTGCATGGCACACAATTTCGGCAAAGGGTCTCTGATCGTAGTGTCGTGTTAGCAGTCTCCTACAGTAGTGACCTATTCTGCACAACTCCAAATGAGTTGAAACTTTATGGGGATTTTTTTATAGAATATATAAGAAATTTTGGAGCCAATAAGTACTAGAGGGGGCCCACCAGGTGGGCACAACCCACCTGGGCGCGCCAGGGAGCCCAGGCGCGCCCTGGTTGGTTGTGCTCCCCTCGGCCCACCTCCGGTGCCCATCTTCTGGTATATAAGTCATTTTGACCTAGAAAAAACTAAGAGAGGACTTTCGGGACGGAGCGCCACCATCTCGAGGCGAAACTTGGGCAGGAGCACTTTTGCCCTCCGGCGGAGCGATTCCGCCGGGGGAACTTCCCTCCCGAAGGAGGAAATCATCGTCATCATCATCACCAACAAATCTCCCATCTTGGGGAGGGAAATCTTCATCAACATATTCAACAACACCATCTCCTCTCAAACCCTAGTTCATCTCTTGTGTTCAATCTGTGTACCGGAACTATAGATTGGTGCTTTTGGGTGACTAGTAGTGTTGATTACATCTTGTAGTTGATTACTATATGGTCTATTTGGTTGAAGATTATATGTTCAGATCCAATATGCTATTTAATACCCCTTTGATCTTGAGCATGATTATTATTTGTGAGTAGTTACTTTTGTTCTTGAGGTCACAGGAGAAATCATGTTGCAAGTAATCATGTGAACTTGATATGTGTTCGATATTTTGATAGTGTGTATGTTGTAATTCCCTTAGTGGTGTCATGTGAACGTCGACTACATGACACTTCACCATATTTGGGCCTAAGAGAATGCATTGTGGAGTAGTTATTAGATGGTGGATTACGAGAGTGATAGAAGCTTAAACCCTAGTTTATGCGCTATTCCGTAAGGGATCGATTGGATCCAAAAGTTTAATGCTATGGTTAGAATTTATTCTTAATACTTTTCTCGTAGTTGCTGATGCTTGCGAGAGGGTTAATCATAAGTAGGAGGTTTGTTCAAGTAAGGACAGCACCTAAGCACCGGTCCACTCACATATCAAATTATCAAAGTAGCGAACACGAATCGAATCAACATGATGAAAGTGACTAGATGAAATTCCTGTGTACCCTCAAGAACGCTTTGCTTATTATAAGAGACCGTTTTGGCCTATCCTTTGCCTCAAAATGATTGGGCTACCTTGCTGCACTTTTGTTACCATTATCGTTACTTGCTCGTTACAAATTGTCTTGCTATCAAACTACTCTGTTACTTACAATTTCAGCACTTGCAGACATTACCTTGCTGAAAACCACTTGTCATTTCCTTCTGCTCCTCATTGGGTTCGACACTCTTACCTATCGAAAAGGCTACAATTGATCCCATATACTTGTGGGCCATCAACTACCTTGACGTCTTGCTGGATCAAGAAGGCGAGGGACGTCACCGAGCTGAACGTGTGCAGAACGCGGAGGTGCCGTACGTTCGGTACTTGATTGGTTGAAGCGCAAAGAAGTTCGACTACATCAACCGCGTTGTAAAACGCTTCCGGCTACGGTCTACGAGGGTACGTAGACACACTTTCCCCCTCGTTGCTATGCATCTCCATGGATAGTTGATTGTGTGTGCGTAGAATTTTTTTTGAAATTGCATGCTACATTTCCCAACAGTGGCATCCGAGCCAGGTCTACGCGTAGATGATATGCACGAGTAGAACACAAAGAGTTGTGGGCGGTGATTGTCATGCTGCTTACCACCAATGTCTTATTTTGGTTCGGCGGTATTGTTGGATGAAGCGGCCCAGACCAACCTTACATGACCACGTTCATGAGACCGGTTCCACCGAGAGACATGCAACTAGTTTTGCATAAAGGTGGCTGGCGGGTGTCTGTTTCTCCTACTTTAGTTGAATCAAACTTGACTGCGGCCGGTCCTTGTTGAAGGTTAAAACATCAAACTTGATAAATCACCATTGTGTTTTTGATGCGTAGGTAAGAACGGTTCTTGCTAGAAGCCCGTAGCAGCCACGTAAAACTTGCAACAACAAAGTAGAGGACGTCTAACTTGTTTTTGCAGGGCATGTTGTGATGTGATATGGTCAAGACATGATATGATATACGTTGTTGTATGAGATGATCATGTTTTGTAAAAGTTATCGGCAACCGGCAGGAGCCTTATGGTTGTCTCTTTATTGTATGAAATGCAAACGCCATGTAATTGCTTTACTTTATCACTATGCGTTAGCGATAGTTGTAGAAGCAATAGTTGGCGAGACAACCACGACGCAACAATGGAGATCAAGGTGTCGAGCCAGTGATGATGGAGATCATGACGATGCTTTGGAGATGGAGATCAAAAGGACAAGATGATGATGGCCATATCATGTCACATATTTTGATTGCATGTGATGTTTATCTTTTATGCATCTTATTTTGCTTAGTACGGTGGTAGCATTATAAGATGATCCCTTCACTAAATTTCAAGGTATAAGTGTTCTCCCTGAGTATGCACCGTTGCGACAGTTCGTTGTGTTGAGACACCACGTGATGATCGGGTGTGATAGACTCTACATTCAAATACAACGGGTGCAAGACAGTTTTGCACATGCGGAATACTCGGGTTAAACTTGACAAGCCTGGCATGTACAGAGATGGCCTCGGAACACTGGAGACCAAAAGGTCGAACGTGAATCATATAGTAGATATGATCAACATAGAGATGTTCACCATTGATGACTACTCCATCTCACGTGATGATCGGACATGGTTTAGTTGATTTGGATCACGTATCATTTAGATGACTTGAGGGATGTCTACCTAAGTGGGAGTTCTTAAATAATTTGATTAATTGAACTTAATTTATCATGAACTTAGTGCTGATAGTATTTGCATATCTATGTTGTAGATCAATAGCTCGCGTATAGCTCCCTTGTTTTATCTTTGATATGTTCCTAGAGAAAAACTAAGTTGAAAGATGATAGTAGCAATGATGCGGACTGGGTCCATGATCTGAGGATTATCCTCATTGCTGCACAAAAGAATTATGTCCTTGATGCACCGCTAGGTGACAGACCTATTGCAGGAGCAGATGCAGACGTTACAAACGTTTTGACAAGCTCAATATGATGTCTACTTGATAGGTTAGTGCGCCATGCTTTACGGCTTAGAATCAGGGCTTCAAAGACGTTTTGAATGCCATGGAACATATGAGATGTTCCAAGAGCTGAAATTGGTATTTCAGACTCATGCCCGTGTCGAGAGGTATGAAACCTCTGACAAGTACTTTGCCTACAAGATGGAGAATAGCTTAGCAAGTGAGCATATACTCAGAATGTCTGGATAGTACAATCGCTTGAATCAAGTGGGAGCTAATCTTCCAGATAAGATAGTGACTGACAGAGTTCTCTAGTCACTATCACCAAGCTACTAGAACTTCGTGATGAACTATAATATGCAAGGGATGGCGAAAACGATTCCCGAACTCTTGCTGAAATCAGCGAAGGTAGAAATCAAGAAAGAGCATCAAATGTTGATGGTTAACAAGACCACTAGTTTCAAGAAAAAGGGCAAAAGGGATAGAAAGGGACCTTCAAGAAGAATGGCAAGCAAGTTGCCACTCCCGTGAAGAAGCCCAAAGCTGGACCCATGCCTGAAACTGAGTGCTTCTACTGCAAAGGAAATGGTCACTGGAAGCGGAACTGCCCCAAATACTTGGCGGATAAGAAGGATGGAAAACTGAACAAAGGTATATATGTTATTGATGTGTACTTTACTAGTGTTCGTAGCAACCCCTGGGTAATTGATACTGATTAATTTGCTAAGATTAGTAACTCGAAATAGGAGTTGCAGAATGAACATATACTAGTTAAGGGCAAGGTAACGATGTGTGTTGGAAGTGATTCCAAGGTTGATAAGATCACCATCGCACACTCCCTCTACCTTAGGGATTAGTGTTGAACCTAAATAAATGTTATTTGGTGTTTGCATTGAGCATAAATATGATTTGATCATGTTTATTGCAATACAATTATTCATTTAAGTCAGAGAATAATTGTTGTTCTGTTTACATGAATAAAACCTTCTATGGTCATACACCCAATGTGAATGGTTTATTGAATCTCGATCGTAATTATACACATATTCATAATATTGATGCCAAAAGATGCAACGTTGATAATGATAGTGCAACATATTTGTGGCACTGCCGTTTAGGTCATATTGGTGTAAAGCGCATGAAGAAAATCCATGCAGATGGGCTTTTGGAATCACTTGATTATGAATCATTTGACACTTGCGAACCATGCCTCATGGGCAAGATGACTAAAAGTTCTCCGGAACAATGGAGCGAGCTAATGACTTATTGGAAATAATACATACCGATGTATGCGGTTCGGTGAGTGTTGAGGCTCACGGTGGGTATCGTTATTTTCTGACCTTCACAGATGATTTGAGCAGATATGGGTATATCTACTTAATGAAACACAAGTCTGAAACATTTGAAAAGTTCAAAGAATTTCAGAGTGAAGTGGAGAATCATTGTAATAAGAAAATAAAGTTTCTACGATCTGATCATGGAGGCAAATATTTGAGTTACGAGTTTGGCCTTCATTTAAAACAATGTGGAATAGTTTCACAACTCACGCCACCTGGAATACCATAGCGTAATGGTGTATCCGAACATCGTAACCATACTTTATTAGATATGGTGCAATCTATGATGTCTCTTATCGATTTGCCACTATCGTTTTGGGGTCATGCATTAGAGACAACTGCATTCACATTAAATAGGGTACCGTCTAAATCCATTGAGATGACACCGTATGAACTATGGTTTGGCAAGAAACCTAAGCTGTCATTTCTTAAAAGGTTGGGGAAGCGACGCTTATGTCAAAAGGTTTCAGCCTGATAAGCTCGAACCCAAAGCGGAGAAGTGCGTCTTCATAGGATACCTAAGGAAACCATTGGGTACACCTTCTACCACAGATACAAAGGCAAGATCTTTTGTTGCTAAGACTGGATCCTTTCTAGGGAAGGAGTTTCTCTCGAAAGAAGTAAGTGGGAGGAAAGTAGAACTTGATGAGGTAATTGTACCTTCTCTCGAAGTGGAAAGTAGCTCATCACAGAAAACCGTTCCCGTGATGCCTACACCAACTAGAGGGGAAGCTAACGATGATGATCATGAAACTTCAGATCAAGTTACCACCGAACCTCGTAGGTCAACCAGAGCACGTTCCGCACCAGAGTGGTACGGTAATCCTGTTCTGGAAGTCATGTTACTAGTCCATGACAAACCTACAAACTATGAAGAAGCTATGATGAGCCAAGATTTCGATAAATGGCTTGAGGCCATCAAATCTGAGATAGGATCCATATATAAGAACAAAGTGTGGACTTTGGTGGACTTGCTCGATGATCGGCAAGCCATTGAGAATAAATGGATCTTCAAGAGGAAGACGGACGCTGATGGTAGTGTTACTATCTACAAAGCTCGAATTATCGCAAAAGGTTTTCGACAAGTTCAAGGTGTTGACTATGATGAGATTTTCTCACTCGTATCGATGCTTAAGTCTGTCCAAATCATGTTAGCAATTGCCACATTTTACGAAATCTGGGAAATGGATATCAAAACTGCATTCCTTAATGGATTTATTAAAGAAGAGTTGTATATGATGCAACCAGAAGGTTTTGTCAATCCTAAAGGTGCTAACAAAATGTGCAAGGTCTCTAGCGGTCTATCTATGGAATCGTGCAAGCATCTTGGAGTTGGAATATACGCTTTGATGAGTTGATCAAAGCATATAGTTTTATATAGACTTGCGGTGAATCCTGTATTTACAAGAAAGTGAGTGGGAGCACTACAACCTTTCTGATAAGTATATGTGAATGGCATATTGTTGATCAGAAATGATGTAGAAATTTCTGGAAAGCATAAAGGAGTGTTTGAAAGGATTTTTTCAAAGAAAGACCTCGGTGAAGCTGCTTACATATTGGGCATCAAGATCTATAGAGATATATCAAGACGCTTGATAAGACTTTCGATGAGTACATACCTTGATAAGATTTTGAAGGATTTCAAAATGGATTAGTCCAAGAAGGAGTTCTTGCCTGAGTTGTAAGGTATGAAGTTGAGTAAGACTCAAAACCCGACCACAGTAGAAGATAGAGAGAGAATGAAAGTCATTCCCTATGCCTCAGCCATAGGTTCTACAAAGTATGCCATGTTGTATACCAGACCTATTGTGTACCGTGCCATGAGTTTGGCAAGGGGGTACAATAGTGATCCAGGAGTAGATCACTGGACAGCGGTCAAAATTATCCTTAGGTACCTAAAGAGGACTAAGGAAACGTTTCTCGGTTATGGAGGTGATAAAGAGTTCGTAGTAAAGGGTTACGTCGATGCAAGCTTTGACACTGATCCGGATGACTCTGAGTCTCAGTATGGATACATATTGAAAGTGGGAGCAATTAGCTAGAGTAGCTCCATGCAGAGCATTGTAGACATAGAAATTTGCAAGATACATACGGATCTGAATGTGGCAGACCCATTGACTAAACCTCTCTCACAAGCAAAACATGATCACACCTTAGTACTCTTTGGGTGTTAATCACATAGCGATGTGAACTAGATTATTTACTCTAGTAAACTCTTTGGGTATTGTTCACATGGTGATGTGAACTATGGGTGTTAATCACATAAAGATGTGAACTATTGGTGTTAAATCACATGGCGGTGTGAACTGGATTATTGACTCTAGTGCAAGTGGGAGACTGAAGGAAATATGCCCTAGAGGCAATAATAAAGTTGTTATTTTATATTTCCTTATATCATGATAAATGTTTATTATTCATGCTAGAATTGTATTAACCGGAAACTTGATACATGTGTGGATACATAGACAAAACACCGTGTCCCTAGTAAGCCTCTACTAGACTAGATCGTTAATCAAATATGGTTAAGTTTCCTAACCATAGACATGTGTTGTCATTTGATGAACGGGATCACATCATAAGGAGAATGATGTGATGGATAAGACCCATCCGTTAGCTTAGCATATTGATCATTCAGTTTTATTGCTATTGCTTTCTTCATGTCATATACATATTCCTTTGACTATGAGATTATGGAACTCCCGAATACCGGAGGAATACCTTGTGTGCTATCAAACGTCACAACGTAACTGGGTGATTATAAAGATTCTCTATAGGTATCTCCAAAAGTGTTTGTTGGATTGGCATAGATCGAGATTAGGATTTGTCACTTCGAGTATCAGAGAGGTATCTCTGGGCCCTCTCGGTAATGCACATCATAATAAGCCTTGCAAGCAAAGTGACTAATGAGTTAGTTGAGGGATGATGTATTACGGCACGAGTAAAGAGACTTGCCGGTAACGATATTGAACTAGGTATGAAGATACCGACGATCGAATCTCGGGCAAGTAACATATCGATGGATAAAGGGAATTACGTATGTTGTCATAACGGTTTGACCAATAAAGATCGTAGTAGAATATGTAGGAGCCAATACGGGCATCCAGGTTCCGCTATTGGTTATTGACCGGAGAGGTGTGTCGGTCATGTCTACATTGTTCTCGAACCCATAGGGTCCACACGCTTAACGTTCGTTAACGATATAGTATTATATAAGTTATGTGATTTGGTGGCCGAATGTTGTTCGGAGTCCCGGATGAGATCAGGACATGATGAGGAGTCTATAAATGGTCGAGAGGTAAAGATTGATATATATCAGATGATGGTATTCGGACACCGGAAGTGTTCCGGAGGGTACCGGGTACTTATCGGGTCACCGGAAAGGAGTTTCGGGCACCCCCGGCAAAGATATGGGCCTTATGGGCCAAGTGAGGGAACACACCAGACCTGGTGCACCCCTATAGAGGCCAGCCCTATGAGGAGGAGAAGAAAAGAGGGGAAGGCAAGGAAAGTGTGGATTAGGATTCCTACTTCCTTCCCTCTCCCCCTCTTTCCTTCCCCCTCGGTTATATATGGCAGGGGGGCGCGCGGCTTGGGAGGGACTCCAAGTAGGATTCCTCCTACTTGGGCGCCTCCTATGGCTGCTCCTCCCTCCCACCTATATATATGAGGAGGGGGCGCCTAGCACACACCACACAATTGCCTAGCCGTCTGCGGCGCCCCCTCCACCGTTTACCACCTTGGTCATTGATCGCTCTCTGACTATAGCGCCAGAAAAGCTCATGTCTGCTAGGACTATGTCAGTATTTCCCCAAAGAGGAAGGGATGATGCAGCACAACGACGGTAGGTATTTCCCTCAGTGAAGAAACCAAGGTTATCGAACCAGTAGGAGAACCAAGCAACACAACGTAAACAGCACCTGCACACATATAACAACACCTCGCAACCCGACGTGTTAAAGGGGTTGTCAATCCCTTTCGGGTAACGAAGCCAGAAATTGGTAGTAGATTGAAATAATAGATCGCAAATAAAATAAAGTGCAGCAAAGTATTTTTGTATTTTTGGTTTAATAGATCTGAATAAAAATGCAAAGGAAAAGTAGATCGCAAGCAAATATATGAGAAAGAAGACCCCGGGGCCGTAGGTTTCACTAGTGGCTTCTCTCGAGAAAGATAGCAAACGATAGGTAAACAAATTACTATTGGGCAATCGATAGAACTTCAAATAATTATGACGATATCCAGGAAATGATCATTACATAGGCATAACGTCCAAGATTAGTAGACCGACTCCTGCCTGCATCTACTACTATTACTCCACACATCGACCGCTATCCAGCATGCATCTAGTGTATTAAGTTCATGGAAAAACAGAGTAATGCAATAAGAACGATGACATGATGTAGACAAGATCCGTTTATCTATTGCGTAGATATAGTTCCCATCTTTTTATCCTTAGTAGCAACGATACATACGTGTCGGTTCCCTTTCTGTCACTGGGATCAAGCACCGTAAGATTAAACCCACTACCGGGCACCTCTTCCCATTGCAAGATAAATAGATCAAGTTGGTCAAACAAAACCCAGATATCGGAGAAGAAATACGAGGCTATAAGAGATCATGCATATAAGAGATCAAAGAAACTCAAATAACTTTCACAGATATAAAAAGATATAACTGATCATAAACTCAAAGTTCATCAGATCCCAACAAACACACCGCAAAAAGAGTTACACCATATGGATCTCCAAGAGACCATTGTATTGAGAATTCAGCGAGAGAGAGAAAGCCATCTAGCTACTAACTATGGACCCGAAGGTCTACAAAAAACTGCTCACGCATCATCAGAGAGGCACCAATGGAGGTGGTGAACCCCATCCGAGATGGTGTCTAGATTGGATCTGGTGCTTCTGGACTCTGCGGTGGCTGGATGAATATTTCGTCGACTCCCCTAGGGTTCTGGGATTTTTGGGGTATTTATAGAGCAAAGAGGCGGTCCAGGGGGCACCCGAGGTTGGCACAACCCACCAGGGCGCGCGTGGGCCTCCTGGCGCACCCTGGTGGGTTGTCCCCTCCTCGGTACTCCCCCAGGTGCAACCAGGGCCCAACTTATTCCTTTTGGTCCATAAAAAATCATCGTGAAGTTTCATTGCATTTGGACTCCGTCTGATATTGATTTCCTGCGATGTAAAAAACATGAAAAAACAACAACTGGCACTTGGCACTATGTTAATAGGTTAGTACCAAAAAATGATATAAAATGACTATAAAATGATTATAAAACATCCAAGATTGATAGTAAAACAACATGGAACAATAAAAAATTATAGATACGTTGGAGATGTATCAGTCATATTTTCATAGTGCTTAGGCGAAGCCCTGCAGTGACCACTTCACCATTACCGTAACAACCCCGTCATGCTGATGGAACTCATCTACTACCTCAATGTCTTGCTGGATCAAGGAGGCGAGACGTCACCGAGCTGAACATGTGCAGAACGCGGAGGTGCCATACGTTCGGTACTTGATCGGTTGAAGCGCGAAGAAGTTCGACTACATCAACCGCGTTGTGAAACGCTTCCGCTTACGGTTTACGAGGGTACGTAGACACACTCTCCCCCTCGTTGCTATGCATCTCCATGGATAGATCATTGCGTGTGCGTAGATTTTTTTTTTGAAATTTCATGCTACGTTTCCCAACAGTATTACCGAGAGGGCCCAGAGATACCTCTCCGATACTCGGAGTGACAAATCCTAATCTCGATCTATGCCAACCCAACAAACACCTTCGGAGATACCTGTAGAGCATTTTTATAATCACCCAGTTACGTTGTGACATTTGACAGCACACAAGGCATTCCTCCGGTATCCGGGAGTTGCATATTGTCATAGTCGAAGGAATATGTATTTGACATGAAGAAAGCAATAGCAATAAAATTGAACGATCATTATGCTAAGCTAACGGATGGGTCTTGTCCATCACATCATTCTCCTAATGATGTGATCCCATTATCAAATGACAACTCATGCCCATGGTTAGGAAACCTTAGCCATCTTTGATCAACGAGCTAGTCAAGTAGAAGCTTACTAGGGACACGGTGTTTGTTTATGTATTCATACATGTATTTAGGTTTCCGATCAATACAATTCTAGCATGAATAATAAACCTTTATCATGAATAAGGAAATATAAAACAACTTTATTATTGCCTCTAGGGCATATTTCCTTCATCTGCCTCATCTCTCCTCTCTCTTTTTGTTGGCGTGCTGCCCCGTACCTTGCAGCTATACCTGGTGGCTTTCCCGCTGCGCTCTGGTGTCCAATATCTTTGGCGATGTGGTCTAGCTGGCATGCTCTCTTTGTCAAGGTGGTCATTCTCTAGGGCTACTTTGGGTCTTCAGCACCTCTCTTTCTCTGGGGTGAGCGTTCCTCATGTCTGACGGTTCGGCGCCTTTTGAGCCAAGGCAAGAGGGTAGGGTCCGTATGCGACATGAGTATATAAAGGTGTCGCCGATCTTCCTTTTGTGGATGTCACCCCGATCAATACTGCATCTATGTTTCCTCGGCAATGCTTCTTCGTGCCTCCTATGCTCAAATTTCTCGTGCCAAGTGTAGCAGTCTTTGCTTTTCTAGTAGTGATTTTATTCCTTTTATGTTTAGTGCTAGTTTTAGTGTAGAGTTAGAGCAACTCCAACCGGGTGACCCATTTCGTCCGCCCACGTCTGTTTGGGTCGCCGCGGACAAAAACGATGGCCCAACGGGCCGACCCATTCCCAAAACCCATCCGCTTCGCGTACTTGCGGACCCATTTCTGGCACAAATTTGGGCTTGAAATGCGTCGGCACGGACACGCCGCGCGTCCCCTCAGTGTCCGCCGCAGCCCCACATGTCGATCGGCCAACAACCCCAAGTGGTCATAATTAATGCGACCACGTACCGAGGGCCCACCTGGCAGTGTGTGGAAGTGTCGCGTGCCCGTCCTTTTAATGGACGCGTGCGGCAGGGCCGGCCTCATCCACTCCCCGCCCCCATCTGGCCACCTTTGCTCCCTTGCCGGTGACTAGAAAACCCTAGCCAGCTAGCCAGCCAGCTAGAAACCCTAGCAAAGCCATGGGCATCTTCAGCGGGAAGGGAGGGAGGAATGGGAGGTTTAGCGCCGGAGCGAGCTCTTCCCACGGGCTCCCTCCTCCACCGCCGCGCGGCTAGACGCGGCACGCTACCGCGCGAGCGAAAGCAGTTCTACATCCTAGTCCACCAGGCACTGGCACTAGGAGTACCGCCAGCCCCTACCGTATCCGGATGTGAACTTGCCGCACGGCTGGCATCTGGACCTGCGTCGCATCCCCATCCCGACGGCTCGGTGGTCTGCACGGGCGCACGCGGAGGAGATTTCCCGGCGGCATGAGCTCCTTACGCCGGAGAAGTGCTCCATGCATGCCTACGCGCCAGACTCTCCCAACTGGGAGCACTGGTTTGTGATACGTCTCCAACGTATCTATAATTTATGAAGTATTCATGCTGTTATATTATCATTCTTGGATGTTTTACAATCATTTTATAGCAACTTTATATCATTTTCTGGGACTAACCCATTGACGAAGTGCCCAGTGCCAGTTGTTGTTTTTGCTTGTTTTTTACATCGCATGAAATCACTATCAAACGGAGTCCAAACACCGCGAAACTTTTTGTGGACCAAAAGACATCTAGTGGGCCAGAGAAGCACCTGGGGGTGCCCCAAGGGGGGCACAACCCACCAGGGCGCGCCTGGGGGCCCAGGCGCGCCCAGGTGGGTTGTGCCCACCTCGGTGGCCTCCCGCACCACCTCTTTGCCCTATAAATTCTCAAATATTCCAAAAACCCTTGGGGAGAACAGAAGTTTCACTGTCGCAAGGCTCTGTAGCCACGAGAAACCAATCTAGACCCCGTTCCGGCACCCTGTCGGAGGGGGAGTGATACGTCCATTTTGCATCATGCTTTTATATCGATATTTATTGCATTATGGGCTGTTATCACACATTATGTCACAATACTTATGCCTATTCTCTCTTATTTTACAAGGTTTACATAAGGAGGGAGAATGCCGACAGCTGGAATTCTGGGCTGGAGAAGGAGCAAATATTAGAGACCTGTTCTGCACAACTCCAAAAGTCCTGAAACTCCACGGAAGTTGTTTTTGGAAATAAAAAAAATACTGGGCGGAAGAAATACCAGAGGGGGCCCACACCCTGGCCATGAGGGTGGGGGCGCGCCCTACCCCCTGGGCGCGCCCCCTGCCTCGTGGGCCCCCTGTTGGCCCTCCGGTGCCCATCTTCTGCTATATGAAGTCTTTCGTCCGAGAAAAAATCATACGCAAGCTTTCGGGGCAAGACTCCGCCGCCACGAGGCGGAACCTTGGCGGAACCAATCTAGGGCTCCGGCAGAGTTGTTCTGCTGGGGACACTTCCCTCCGGGAGGGGGAAATCATTGCCATCGTCATCACCAACGCTCCTCTCATCGGGAGAGGGCCAATCTCCATCAACATCTTCACCAGCACCATCTCCTCTCAAACCCTAGTTCATCTCTTGTATCCAATTCTTGTCTCCATGTCTGGGATTGGTACCTGTAGGTTGCTAGTAGTGTTGATTACTCCTCGTAGTTGATGTTAGTTGGTTTATTTGGTGGAAGATCATATGTTCAGATCCTTTATGCATATTAATACTCCTCTGATTATGAACATGAATATGCTTTGTGAGTAGTTACGTTTGTTCCTGAGGACATGGGAGAAGTCTTGCTATTAGTAGTCATGTGAATTTGGTATTCGTTCGATATTTTGATGAGATGTATGTTGTCTTTCCTCTAGTGGTGTTATGTGAACGTCGACTACATGACACTTCACCATTATTTGGGCCTAGAGGAAGGCATTGGGAAGTAATAAGTAGATGATGGGTTGCTAGAGTGACAGAAGCTTAAACCCTAGTTTATGCGTTGCTTCGTAAGGGGCTGATTTGGATCCATATGTTTCATGCTATGGTTAGGTTTACCTTAATACTTCTTTTGTAGTTGCGGATGCTTGCAATAGAGTTAATCATAAGTGGGATGCTTGTCCAAGTAAGGACAGCACCCAAGCACCGGTCCACCCACATATCAAATTATCAAAGTACCGAACGCGAATCATATGAACGTGATGAAAACTAGCTTGACGATAATTCCCATGTGTCCTCGGGAGCGCTTTTCTCTATATAAGAGTTTGTCCAGGCTTGTCCTTTGCTACAAAAAGGATTGGGCCACCTTGCTGCACTTTATTTACTTTTGTTACTTGTTGCTCGTTACAAATTATCTTATCACAAAACTATCTGTTACCTATAATTTCAGTGCTTGCAGAGAATACCTTGCTGAAAACCGCTTATCATTTCCTTCTGCTCCTCGTTGGGTTCGACACTCTTACTTATCGAAAGGACTACGATAGATCCCCTATACTTGTGGGTCATCAAGACTCTTTTCTGGCGCCGTTGCCGGGGAGTGAAGCGCCTTTGGTAGGTGGAATTTGGTAAGGAAAATTTATATAGTGTGCTGAAATTTACTGTCACTTGTTACTATGGAAAGTAATCCTCTGAGGGGCTTGTTCGGGGTATCTTCACCCCGACCAGTAGAGCAAAGAGTTGCTCCTCAACCTACTGAAAATGAAAATGTCTACTTTGAAATTCCTTCGGGTATGGTAGAAAAACTGCTAGCTAATCCTTTTGCAGGAGATGGAACATTACATCCTGATGAGCACCTAATATATGTGGATGAAGTTTGTGGATTATTTAAGCTTGCAGGTATGCCCGATGATGTTATCAAGAAGAAGGTCTTCCCTTTATCTTTGAAGGGAGATGCATTGACATGGTATAGGCTATGTGATGATATGGGGTCATGGAACTACAAACGATTGAAATTGGAATTTCATCAGAAGTTTTATCCTATGCATCTTGTTCATCGTGATCGCAATTATATATATAATTTTTGGCCTCGCGAAGGAGAAAGCATCGCTCAAGCTTGGGGGAGGCTTAAATCAATGTTATATTCATGCCCCAATCATGAGCTCTCAAGAGAAATGATTATTCAAAATTTTTATGCTCGGCTTTCTGATAACAATCGCACCATGCTCGATACTTCTTGTGCTGGCTCTTTTATGATGAAGACTATTGAATTCAAATGGGATTTATTGGAAAGAATTAAACGCAACTCTGAAGATTGGGATCTCGACGAAGGTAAGGAGTCAGGTATGACACCTAAGTTTGATTGTGTTAAATCTTTTATGGATACCGATGTTTTCCGTAAATTTAGCACTAAATATGGACTTGACTCTGAGATAGTAGCTTCCTTTTGTGAATCTTTTGCTACTCATGTTGATCGCCCTAAGGAGAAGTGGTTTAAATATCATCCTCCCATAGAAGTAAAAGTAGCTGCACCTATTAAAGTTGAAGAAAAGACTATCACTTATAATGATCCTATTGTTCCTACTGCTTATGTTGAGAAACCACCTTTTCCTGTTAGGATAAAGGATCATGCTAAAGCTTCAACTGTGGTTCGTAAAAGCAATATTAGAACTTATACACCTCCTGAGCAAGTTAAAGTTGAACCTAATATTGCTATGGTTAAAGATCTCTTGGCTGATAATATTGATGGGCATGTTATTTATTTCTGTAATGAGACTGCTAGAATTGCTAAACCTTGTGCTAAAGATAAACATAGACCTGTGGTAGGCATGCCTGTTATTTCTGTTAAAATAGGATATTATTGTTATCATGGCTTATGTGATATGGGTGCTAGTGCTAGTGCAATACCTATTGACTTATACAAAGAAATTATGCATGATATTGCACCTACTGAGTTAGAAGAAATTGATGTCACAATTAAGCTTGCCAATAGGGATACTATTTCACCAATTGGGATTGTTAGAGATGTTGAAGTCTTGTGTGGGAAATCTAAATATCCTGCTGATTTTTTGTTCTTGGTTCCCCACAAGATAGCTTTTGTCCCATTATATTTGGTAGACCCTTCTTAAACACTATTAATGCTAGGATAGACTGCGAAAAGGATGTTGTTACTATTGGTTTAGGTGATATGTCTCATGAGTTTAATTTCTCTAAATTTCATAGACAACACCGTGAAGAGGAATTGCCTAGTAAAGATGAAATTATTGGTCTTGCTTCTATTGCCGTACCTCCTAGTGATCCTTTAGAACAATATTTGCTAGACCATGAAAATGATATGTTTATGAATGAAAGAAGGGAAATAGATGAAGTGTTCTTTAAATAGGGACCTATTCTGAAACACAACTTGCCTGTTGAAATCCTAGGGGATCCTCCTCCACCCAAGGGTGATCCCGTGTTTGAGCTTAAACCTTTGCCTGATACTCTTAAATATGCTTACCTTGATGAAAAGAAGATATATCCTGTTATTATTAGTGCTAACCTTTCAGAGAAGGAGGAAGAAAAATTATTGAAAACTCTGAAGAAGCACCGTGCTGCTATTGGATATACTCTTGATGATCTTAAGGGCGTTAGTCCCACTCTATGTCAACACAAAATAAAATTGGAGAAAGATGCCAAACCAGTTATTGATCATCAACGATGGCTGAATCCTAAAATGAAAGAAGTGGTAAGAAAGGATATACTAAAGCTCCTTGAGGCAGGTATAATCTATCCCATTGCTAATAATCAGTGGGTAAGTCCTGTCCATTGTGTCCCTAAGAAGGGAGGTATTACTGTCGTTCCTAATGATAAAGATGAATTGATTCCGCAAAGAATTATTACAGGTTATAGGATGGTAATTGATTTCCGCAAATTAAATAAAGCTACTAAAAAAGATCATTACCCCTTACCTTTTATTGATCAAATGCTAGAAAGATTATCCAAACATACACATTTTTGCTTTCTAGATGGTTATTCTGGTTTCTCTCAAATACCTGTGTCAGCTGATGATCAAGCAAAGACCACATTTACTTGCCCTTTCGGTACTTTTGCTTATAGACGTATGCCTTTTGGTTTATGTAATGCACCTGCTACCTTTCAAAGATGCATGATGGCTATATTCTCTGACTTTTGTGAAAAGATTTGTGAGGTTTTCATGGACGATTTCTCCGTTTATGGATCCTCTTTTGATGATTGCTTGAGCAACCTTGATCGAGTTTTGCAGAGATGTGAAGAAACTAATCTTGTCTTGAATTGGGAAAGTGCCACTTTATGGTTAATGAAGGCATTGTCTTGGGGCATAAAATTTCTGAAAGGAGCATTGAAGTTGATAAAGCTAAAGTTGATGCTATTGAAAAGATGCCATGTCCCAAGGACATCAAAGGTATAAGAAGTTTCCTTGGTCACGCCGGATTTTATAGGAGGTTCATTAAGGACTTCTCAAAAATTTCTCGGCCTCTGACTAATTTATTACAAAAATATATACCATTTGTCTTCGATGATGATTGTGTAGAAGCATTTGAAATACTTAAGAAAGCATTGATCTCTGCACCTATTGTTCAGCCACCCGATTGGAATTTACCCTTTGAAATTATGTGTGATGCTAGTGATTATGCTGTAGGTGTTGTTCTAGGGCAAATAGTTGATAAGAAATTAAATGTTATTCAATATGCTAGTAATACTCTAGACAATGCCTAGAGAAATTATGCTACTACTGAAAAACAATTCTTAGCAGTTGTATTTGCTTGTGATAAGTTCAGACCATATATTGTTGATTCTAAAGTAACTATTCACACTGATCATGTTGCTATTAAATATCTTATGGAAAAGAAAGATGCTAAACCTAGACTTATTAGATGGGTTCTCTTGCTACAAGAATTTGATTTGCATATTATTGATAGAAAGGGAGCTGAGAACCCCGTCGCAGATAACTTGTCTAGGTTAGAAAACGTGCTTGATGACCCACTACCTATTGATGATAGCTTTCCTGATGAACAATTAAATGTCATAAGTGCTGCTCATACTGCTCCATGGTATGCGGATTATGCTAATTACATTGTTGCTAAATTTATACCACCTAGTTTCACATACCAGCAAAAGAAAAAGTTTTTCTATGATTTGAGACATTACTTTTGGGATGACCCACATCTTTATAAAGAAGGAGTAGATGGTGTTATTAGACGTTGTGTACCTGAGCATGAACAGGAACAAATCCTACGCAAGTGTCACTCCGAGGCTTATGGAGGACACCACGCTGGAGATAGAACTGCACATAAGGTATTGCAATCCAGTTTTTATTGGCCTACTCTCTTCAAGGATGCCCGTAAGTTTGTCCTACCTTGTGATGAATGTCAAAGAATTGGTAATATTAGTAGACGTCAAGAAATGCCTATGAATTATTCACTTGTTATTGAACCATTTGATGTTTGGGGCTTTGATTATATGGGACCATTTCCTGCCTCTAATGGATATACACATATTTTAGTTGCTGTTGATTATGTTACTAAGTGGGTAGAAGCTATTCCAACTAGTAGTGCTGATCATAACACTTCTATTAAGATGCTTAAAGAAGTTATTTTTCCAAGGTTTGGAGTCCCTAGATATTTAATGACTGATGGTGGTTCACATTTTATTCATGGTGCTTTCCGTAAAATGCTTGCTAAGTATGATGTTAATCATAGAATTGCATCTCCTTATCATCCACAGTCTAGTGGTCAAGTAGAATTGAGTAATAAAGAACTCAAATTAATTTTGCAAAAGACTGTTAATAGATCTACAAAGAATTGGTCCAAGAAACTTGATGATGCATTATGGGCCTATAGAACTGCATATAAAAATCGTATGGGTATGTCTCCGTATAAAATGGTTTATGGAAAAGCATGTCACTTGCCTCTCGAACTACAACATAAGGCTTATTGGACTATTAAAGAGCTCAATTATGATTTCAAACTTGCCGATGAGAAGAGGTTATTTGACATTAGCTCACTTGATGAATGGAGAACCCAAGCATATGAAAACGCCAAATTGTTTAAAGAAAAAGTTAAAAGATGGCATGACAAAAGGACACAAAAGCGTGAGTTTAATGTGGGTGATTATGTATTATTATACAACTCTCGTTTAAGATTTTTTGCAGGAAAACTTCTCTCTAAATGGGAAGGTCCTTACGTTATCGAGGAGGTCTATCGTTCCGGTGCCATAAAAATGAACAACTTCGAGGGCACAAATCCGAAGGTGGTGAACGGTCAAAGAATCAAACATTATATCTCAGGTAATCCCATAAATGTTGAAACCAATGTTATTGAAACCGTAACCCCGGAGGAATACATAAGGGACACTTTCTGGAACGTTTCAGACTCCGAAAAGGAATATGTATGTGGTACGGTAAGTAAACCGACTCCAAAACAGTTCTAATGGCAATTTTTCTCCGTTTTGGAATATTTAGAAAAGTAGAAAAATAAGAATCAGTCGGGGAAGGTCACGAGGGCTCCACGAGGGTGGAGGGCGCGCCCTACCTCCCTGGGCGCGCCCCCTGCCTCGTGGGCACCTCGTGCGCTCTCCGGACTCCATTTTCTTGCACGATGCGTATTTTGGTCGGTAAAAATTCATTATATAATCTCCCGAAGGTTTTGACCACCGTATCACGCAATTGTCCTCTGTTCTTGTTTTGAGCTGTTTTCTGTCAGGGTTGTCAAGGCCAGGCATCATGTCGTCCCCCTCCTCCAACAATGGTGACAACGATGCTTGGATAATGAAGATAGAGCTGAAGAGGGAAGAACCCATGGAGATCAACAAGGATGAAGGGATCAAGAAGGCCACGGAGGACCAAGTTCCGGCAACAGAAGACATCCTTCAACTTGATCACAATCTTCTTACCCCAACTGAGATCGAAGCTTTCAAGATGATTGAGCTAGCTCGTATACAAAATAAGTATCTCACACTTGAAAATATTTTGTTGAAGGAGCATATCGTTGCACTCAAGGGCATTATCCGCAAGTTGGAGGATCTCTTACGCTCGATGTGCGACTACCCATCATCACCACCATCTTCTTCACCAGCAAAGGAGATATAATCACATGGGTATGGGCACTCCCCTTGGCAACTGCCAAGCTTGGGGGAGGTGCCCCGGTTCGTATCACCATCACATCTCTATCTTTACCATTTTTCTTAGTTCGATCCTTTTAGTAGTATCTTGATAAAGTAGAATAAAGTTTATGGTATAATTGAGTTTTGGGTTTTACCTTATGGTCCCTTTATGTAATCGAGTCCGTGAGTTATATAATAAAGATTAGCATTGAGTCAAGGGCTTGATTATCTTGCTATGATCTTGAGGGAATAAAAGAAAACAGAAAAAGAATAAAAAGAAACAAAGAGATCATATTGATCTTATGGAGAGTAATGACTTCACATAGAAAGAGTATGATGATTAAAAGTTGTTGAGAGTTGACAAACATAGTTTTGGTCATTGTTGCAATTAATAGGAAGTAATAAAGAAAGAGAGGTTTCATATATAAATATACTATCTTGGACATCTTTTATGATTGGGAGCACTCATTAAAATATGACATGCTAAAGAGTTGATGTTGGACAAGGACGACAACGTAATGGGTTATGTTTTCTTATATCTGAGATAAAGTATATTGTCATGGATCATCCAACATGTTGAGCTTGCCTTTCCCCCTCATGCTAGCCAAATTCTTTGCACCAAATAGAGATACTACTTGTGCTTCCAAATACCCTTAAACCAGTTTTGCCATGAGAGTCCACCATATCTACCTATGGATTGAGTAAGATCCTTCAAGTAAGTTGTCATCAGTGCAAGCAATAAAAATTGCTCTCTAAATATGTATGATTGATTGGTGTGGAGGAAATAAGCTTTATACGATCTTGTGATGTGGAAGAAATAAAAGTGACGGACTGCATAATAAAGGTCTATATCACAAGTGGCAATATAAAGTGACGTTCTTTCGCATTAAGATTTTGTGCATCCAACCCTGAAAGCGCATGGCAACCTCTGCTTCCCTCTGCGAAGGGCCTATCTTTTATTATTATCTTCTACCTTATGCAAGATTCATGGTGATCTTCACCTTTCCTTTTTACATTTTATCCTTTGGCAAGCACAGGATGTTGGAAAGATCCTGATATATATATATCTAATTGGATGTAGGTTAGCATGAACTATTATTGTTGACATTACCCTTGAGGTAAGAGGTTGGGAGGCGAAACTATAAGCCCCTATCTTTCTCTGTGTCCGATTAAAACTCCGTAACCACAAGTATTGCGTGAGTGTTAGCAATTGTGAAAGACTAAATGATAGTTGAGTATGTGGACTTGCTAAAAAGCTCTGACATAGACTCTTTCTGATGTTATGATAAATTGCAATTGCTTCAATGACTAAGATTATAGTTTGTTAGTTCTCAATAAAGTTTCTGATTCATACTTTGCATTGTGAATAGATTATTACTTGAGCATAAGAAATCATATGACAATATCCATATATGTTGCTGTTATAAGATTAACCATGATGCCCTCATGTCCGTATTTTATTTTATCGACACCTCTACCTCTAAACATGTGGACATATTTATCGTTATCAGCTTCCACTTGAGGACAAGCGAGGTCTAAGCTTGGGGGAGTTGATACGTCCATTTTGCATCATGCTTTTATATCGATATTTATTGCATTATGGGCTGTTATCACACATTATGTCACAATACTTATGCCTATTCTCTCTTATTTTACAAGGTTTACATAAGGAGGGAGAATGCCGACAGCTGGAATTCTGGGCTGGAAAAGGAGCAAATATTAGAGACCTATTCTGCACAACTCCAAAAGTCCTGAAACTCCACGGAAGTTGTTTTTGGAAATAATAAAAAATACTGAGCGGAAGAAATACCAGAAGGGGCCCACACCCTGGCCACGAGGGTGGGGGGCGCGCCCTACCCCCTGGGCGCGCTCCCTGCCTCGTGGGCCCCCTGTTGGCCCTTCGGTGCCCATCTTCTGCTATATGAAGTCTTTCGTCCAAGAAAAAATCATAAGCAAGCTTTCGGGACGAGACTCCACCGCCACGAGGCGGAACCTTGGCGGAACCAATCTAGGGCTCCGGCAGAGCTGTTCTGCCGGGGACACCTCCCTCCGGGAGGGGGAAATCATCACCATCGTCATCACCAACGCTCCTCTCATCGGGAGAGGGCCAATCTCCATCAACATCTTCACCAGCACCATCTCCTCTCAAACCCTAGTTCATCTCTTGTATCCAATTCTTGTCTCCAAGTCTGGGATTGGTACCTGTAGGTTGCTAGTAGTGTTGATTACTCCTTGTAGTTGATGCTAGTTGGTTTATTTGGTGGAAGATCATATGTTCAGATCCTTTATGCATATTAATACTCCTCTGATTATGAACATGAATATGCTTTGTGAGTAGTTACGTTTGTTCCTGAGGACATGGGAGAAGTCTTGCTATTAGTAGTCATGTGAATTTGGTATTCGTTCGATATTTTGATGAGATGTATGTTGTCTTTGTTGGGGAACGTAGTAATTTCAAAAAAATTCCTACGCACACGCAAGATCATGGTGATGCATAGCAACGAGAGGGGAGAGTGTTGTCCACGTACCCTCGTAGACCGACAGCGGAAGCGTTATCACAACGCGGTTGATGTAGTCGAACGTCTTCACGATCCGACCGATCAAGTACCGAACGCACGGCACCTCCGAAGTTCTACACACGTTCAGCTCGATGACGTCCCTCGAACTCCGATCCAGCCGAGTGTTGAGGGAGAGTTTCGTCAGCACGACGGCGTGGTGACGATGATGATGTTCCACCGACGCAGGGCTTCGCCTAAGCTTCGCGACGGTATTATCGAGGTGTAATCTGGTGGAGGGGGCACCGCACACGGCTAAAATATCGTATATCAAGTGTGTCATTGGGGTGCCCCCTGCCCCCGTATATAAAGGAGCAAGGGAGGAGGAGGCCGGCCCTAGGAGGGGGCGCACCATGTGTGGAGTCCTACTAGGACTCCCTAGTCCTAGTAGGATTCCACCTCCCATATGGAATAGGAAAAGAGGAAGGGAAAAAGAGAAGGAAGGAAGGGGGCGCCCCCTTCCCTAGTCCAATTCGGACCAGACCAAGGGGAGGGGTGCGGCCACCCTTGAGGCCCTTTTCCTTCTTTCCCGTATGGCCCAATAAGGCCCAATACGTATTCCCGTAACTCTCCGGTACTCCGAAAAATACCCGAATCATTCGGAACCTTTCCGAAGTCCGAATATAGTCGTCCAATATATCGATCTTTACGTCTCGACCATTTCGAGACTCCTCGTCATGTCCCCGATCTCATCCGGGACTCCGAACTCCTTCGGTACATCAACATACATAAACTCATAATAAAACTGTCATCGTAACTTTAAGCGTGCGGACCCTTTGGGTTCGAGAACTATGTAGACATGACCGAGACACCTCTCCGGTCAATAACCAATAGCGGGACCTGGATGCCCATATTGGCTCCCACATATTCTACGAAGATCTTTATCGGTCAGACCGCATAACAACATACGTTGTTCCCTTTGTCATCGGTATGTTACTTGCCCGAGATTCGATCGTCGGTATCTCGATACCTAGTTCAATCTCGTTACCGGCAAGTCTCTTTACTCGTTCCGTAATACATCATCCCGCAACTAACTCATTAGTCACAATGCTTGCAAGGCTTATAGTGATGTGCATTACCGAGTGGGCCCAGAGATACCTCTCCGACAATCGGAGTGACAAATCCTAATCTCGAAATACGCCAACCCAACAAGTACCTTTGGAGACACCTGTAGAGCACCTTTATAATCACCCAGTTACGTTGTGACGTTTGGTAGCACACAAAGTGTTCCTCCGGTAAACGGGAGTTGCATAATCTCATAGTCATAGGAACATGTATAAGTCATGAAGAAAGCAATAGCAACATACTAAACGATCGGGTGCTAAGCTAACGTAATGGGTCATGTCAATCACGTCATTCTCCTAATGAGGTGATCCCGTTAATCAAATGACAACTCATGTCTATGGCTAGGAAACATAACCATCTTTGATTAACGAGCTAGTCAAGTAGAGGCATACTAGTGACACTCTGTTTGTCTATGTATTCACACATGTATTATGTTTCCGGTTAATACAATTCTAGCATGAATAATAAACATTTATCATGATATAAGGAAATATATATAATACTTTATTATTGCCTCTAGGGCATATTTCCTTCAGTCTCCCACTTGCACTAGAGTCAATAATCTAGTTCACATCGCTATGTGATTTAACATCAATAATTCACATCACCATGTGATTAACACCCATAGTTCACATCTCTATGTGACCAACACTCAAAGGGTTTACTAGAGTCAATAATCTAGTTCACATCGCTATGTGATTAACACCCAAAGAGTACTAAGGTGTGATCATGTTTTGATTGTGAGATAATTTTAGTCAACGGGTCTGTCATATTCAGATCCGTAAGTATTTTGCAAATTTCTATGTCTACAATGCTCTGCACGGAGCTACTCTAGCTAATTGCTCCCACTTTCAATATGTATCTAGACCGAGACTTAGAGTCATCTAGATTTAGTGTCAAAACTTGCATCGACGTAACACTTTACGACGAACCTTTTGTCACTTCCATAATCGAGAAACATATCCTTATTCCACTAAGGATAATTTTGACCGTTGTCCAGTGATCTACTCCTAGATCACTATTGTACTCCCTTGCCAAAATCAGTGTAGGGTATACAATAGATCTGGTACACAACATGGCATACTTTATAGAACCTATGGCCAAGGCATAGGGAATGACTTTCATTCTCTTTCTATCTTTTGCCGTGGTCGGGCTTTGAGTCTTTACTCAATTTCACACCTTGTAACACAGGCAAGAACTCTTTCTTTGACTGTTCTATTTTGAACTATTTCAAAATCTTGTTAAGGTATGTACTCATTGAAAAAACTTATCAAGCGTCTTCATCTATCTCTATAGATCTTGATGCTCAATATGTAAGCAGCTTCACCGAGGTCTTTCTTTGAAAAACTCATTTCAAAACACTCCTTTATGCTTTACAGAATAATTCTACATTATTTCCGATCAACAATATGTCATTCACATATACTTATCAGAAATGTTGTAGTGCTCCCACTCACTTTCTTGTAAATACAGGCTTCACCGCAAGTCTGTATAAAACTATATCCTTTGATCAACTTATCAAAGTGTATATTCCAACTCCGAGATGCTTGCACCAGTCCATAGATGGATCGCTGGAGCTTGCATATTTTGTTAGCACCTTTAGGATTGACAAAACCTCCTGGTTGCATATATACAACTCTTCTTTAATAAATCCATTAAGGAATGCAGTTTTGTTTATCCATTTGCCATATTTCATAAAATGCGGCAATTGCTAACATGATTCGGACAGACTTAAGCATAGATACGAGTGAGAAACTCTCATCGTAGTCAACATCTTGAACTTGTCGAAAACCTTTTGCGACAATTCTAGCTTTGTAGATAGTGATACTACTATCAGCGTCCGTCTTCCTCTTGACGATCCATTTATTCTCAATTGCTTGCCGATCATCGGGCAAGTCAACCAAAGTCCACACTTTGTTCTCATACATGGATCTCATCTCAGATTTCATGGCCTCAAGCCATTTTGCGGAATCTGGGCTCACCATCGCTTCTTCATAGTTCGTAGGTTCGTCATGGTCTAGTAACATAACCTCCAGAACAGGATTACCGTACCACTCTGGTGCGGATCTTACTCTGGTTTACCTACGAGGTTTGGTAGTAACTTGATATGAAGTTACATGATCATCATCATTAACTTCCTCACTAATTGGTGTAGAAGTCACAGGAATAGATTTCTGTGATCCAATAAGGGAGCAGGTACAGTTACCTCATCAAGTTCTACTTTCCTCCTACTCACATATTTCGAGAGAAACTCCTTCTCTAGAAAGGATCCATACTAAGCAACGAATGTCTTGCCTTCGGATCTGTGATAGAAGGTGTACCCAACTGTCTCCTTTGGGTATCCTATGAAGACACATTTCTCCAATTTGGGTTTGAGCTTATCAGGATGAAACTTTTTCACATAAGCATCGCAACCCCAAACTTTAAGAAACGACAACTTTGGTTTCTTGCCAAACCACAGTTCATAAGGCGTCGTCTCAACGGATTTTGATGGTGCCCTATTTAACGTGAATGTAGCTGTCTCTAATGCATAACCCCAAAACGATAGTGGTAAATTGGTAAGAGACATCATAGATTGCACTATATCCAATAAAGTACGGTTATGACGTTCGGACACACCATTATGCTGTGGTGTTCCAGGTGGCGTGAGTAGTGAAACTATTTCACATTGTTTTAACTGAAGGCCAAACTCGTAACTCAAATACTCTTCTCTACGATCAGATCGTAGAAACTTTATTTTCTTGTTATGATGATTTTCCACTTCACTCTGAAATTATATGAACTTTTCAAATGTTTCAGACTTATGTTTTATTAAGTAGATATACCCATATCTGCTCAAATCATCTGTGAAGGTGAGAAAATAACGATATCCGCCACGAGCCTCAATATTCATTGGACCACATACATCTGTATGTATGACTTCCAACAAATCTGTTGCTCTCTCCATAGTTCCGGAGAACGGCGTTTTAGTCATCTTGCCCATGAGGCACGGTTCGCAAGCATCAAGTGATTCATAATCAAGTGATTCCAAAATCCCATCAGTATGGAGTTTCTTCACGCGCTTTACACCAATATGACCTAAACGGCAGTGCCACAAATAAGTTGCACTATCATTATTAACTTTGCATCTTTTGGCTTCAATATTATGAATGTGTGTATCACTACGATCGAGATCCAACAAACCATTTTCGTTGGTGTGTATGACCATAGAAGGTTTTATTCATGTAAACAGAACAACAATTGTTCTCTAACTTAAATGAATAACCGTATTGCAATAAACATGATCAAATCATATTCATGCTCAACGCAAACACCAAATAACACTTATTTAGTTTCAACACTAATCCCGAAAGTACAGGGAGTGTGCGATGATGATCATATTAATCTTGGAACTACTTCCACCACACATCGTCACCTCGCCTTTTACTAGTCTCTGTTTATTCTGCAACTCCCATTTTCGAGTTACTACTCTTTAGCAACTGAACCAGTATCAATTACCGAGGGGTTGCTATAAACACTAGTAAAGTACACATCAATAATCTGTATATCAAATATACCTTTGTTCACTTTGCCATCCTTCTTATCCACCAAATAGTTGGGGTAGTTCCGCTTCCAGTGACCAGTTCCTTTGCAGTACAAGCACTTAGTCTCAGGCTTAGGACCAGACTTAGGCTTCTTCACTTGAGCAGCAACTTGCTTGCCGTTCTTCTTGAAGTTCCCCTTTCTTCCCTTTGCCCTTTTCTTGAAACTAGTGGTCTCGTCAACCATCAACACTTGATGTTTTTCTTGATTTCTACCTTCGTCGATTTCAGCATCACGAAGAGCTCGGGAATTACTTTCGTCATCCCTTGCATACTATAGTTCATCACGAAGTTCTACTAACTTGGTGATGGTGACTAGAGAATTCTGTCAATCACTATTTTATCTGGAAGATTAACTCCCACTTGATTCAAGCGATTGTAGTACCCAGACAATATGAGCACATGCTCACTAGTTGAGCGATTCTCCTCCATCTTTTAGCTATAGAACTTGTTGGAGACTTCATATCTCTCAACTCGGGTATTTGCTTGAAATATTAACTTCAACTCCTGGAACATCTCATATGGTCCATGACGTTCAAAACGTCTTTGAAGTCCCGATTCTAAGCCGTTAAGCATGGTGCACTAAACTATCAAGTAGTCATCATATTGAGCTAGCCAAACGTTCATAACGTCTGCATCTGCTCCTGCAATAGGTCTGTCACCTAGCGGTGCATCAAGGACATAATTTTTCTGTGCAGCAATGAGGATAATCCTCAGATCACGGATCCAATCCGCATCTTTGCTACTAACATCTTTCAACATAATTTTCTCTAGGAACATATCAACATAATTTGCAAAATACTATCAGGACTAAGTTCATGATAAATTTAAGTTCAATTAATCATATTACTTAAGAACTCCCACTTAGATAGATATCCCTCTAATCATCTAAGTGATTACGTGATCCAAATCAACTAAACCATGTCCGATCATCACGTGAGATGGAGTAGTTTCAATGGTGAACATCACTATGTTGATCATATCTACTATATGATTCACGCTCGACCTTTCGGTCTCTGTGTTCCGAGGCCATATCTGTACATATGCTAGGCTCGTCAAGTTTAACCTGAGTATTCCGCGTGTGCAACTGTTTTGCACCCGTTGTATTTGAACGTAGAGCCTATCACACCCGATTAACACGTAGTGTCTCAGCACGAAGAACTTTTGCAACGGTGCATACTCAGGGAGAACACTTTTATCTTGAAATTTTAGTGAGAGATCATCTTATAATGCTACCGTCAATCAAAGCAAGATAAGATGCATAAAGGATTAACATCACATGCAATCAATATAAGTGATATGATATGGCCATCATCATCTTGTGCTTGTGATCTCCATCTCCGAAGCACCGTGCTTGTGATCTCCATCTCCGAAGCACCGTCATGATCACCATCGTCACCGGCTCGACACCTTGATCTCCATCGTAGTATCGTTGTCGTCTCGCCAACTTATTGCTTTTACGACTATTGCTACCGCTTAGTGATAAAGTAAAACTATTACATGGCGATTGCATCTCATACAATAAAGCGACAACCATATGGCTCCTGCCAGTTGCCGATAACTTGATTACAAAACATGATCATCTCATACAACACATTATATCACATCATGTCTTGACCATATCACATCACAACATGCCCTGCAAAAACAAGTTAGACGTCCTCTACTTTGTTGTTGCAAGTTTTACGTGGCTGCTACGGGCTTAGCAAGAACCGTTCTTACCTACGCATCAAAACCACAACGATAGTTTGTCAAGTTGGTGCTGTTTTAACCTTCGCAAGGACCGGGCGTAGCCACACTCGGTTCAACTAAAGTGAGAGAGACAGACACCCGCCAGTCACCTTTAAGCAACGAGTGCTCCGAACGGTGAAACCAGTCTCGCGTAAGCGTACGCGTAATGTCGGTCCGGGCCGCTTCATCTCACAATACCGCTGAACCAAAGTATGACATGCTGGTAAGCAGTATGACTTATATCGCCCACAACTCACTTGTGTTCTACTCGTGCATAGCATCAACGCATAAAACCAGGCTCGGATGCCACTGTTGGGGAACGTAGTAATTTCAAAAAATTTCCTACGCACACGCAAGATCATGGTGATGCATAGCAACGAGAGGGGAGAGTGTTGTCCACGTACCCTCGTAGACCGACAGCGGAAGCGTTATCACAACGCGGTTGATGTAGTCGAACGTCTTCACGATCCGACCGATCAAGTACCGAACGCACGGCACCTCCGAAGTTCTACACACGTTCAGCTCGATGACGTCCCTCGAACTCCGATCCAGCCGAGTGTTGAGGGAGAGTTTCGTCAGCACGACGGCGTGGTGACGATGATGATGTTCCACCGACGCAGGGCTTCGCCTAAGCTCCGCGACGGTATTATCGAGGTGTAATCTGGTGGAGGGGGGCACCGCACACGGCTAAAATATCGTATATCAAGTGTGTCATTGGGGTGCCCCCTGCCCCCGTATATAAAGGAGCAAGGGAGGAGGAGGCCGGCCCTAGGAGGGGGCGCACCATGTGTGGAGTCCTACTAGGACTCCCTAGTCCTAGTAGGATTCCACCTCCCATATGGAATAGGAAAAGAGGAAGGGAAAAAGAGAAGGAAGGAAGGGGGCGCCCCCCTTCCCTAGTCCAATTCGGACCAGACCAAGGGGAGGGGTGCGGCCACCCTTGAGGCCCTTTTCCTTCTTTCCCGTATGGCCCAATAAGGCCCAATACGTATTCCCGTAACTCTCCGGTACTCCGAAAAATACCCGAATCACTCGGAACCTTTCCGAAGTCCGAATATAGTCGTCCAATATATCGATCTTTACGTCTCGACCATTTCGAGACTCCTCGTCATGTCCCCGATCTCATCCGGGACTCCGAACTCCTTCGGTACATCAACATACATAAACTCATAATAAAACTGTCATCGTAACTTTAAGCGTGCGGACCCTTTGGGTTCGAGAACTATGTAGACATGACCGAGACACCTCTCCGGTCAATAACCAATAGCGGGACCTGGATGCCCATATTGGCTCCTACATATTCTACGAAGATCTTTATCGGTCAGACCGCATAACAACATACGTTGTTCCCTTTGTCATCGGTATGTTACTTGCCCGAGATTCGATCGTCGGTATCTCGATACCTAGTTCAATCTCGTTACCGGCAAGTCTCTTTACTCGTTCCGTAATACATCATCCCGCAACTAACTCATTAGTCACAATGCTTGCAAGGCTTATAGTGATGTGCATTACCGAGTGGGCCCTGAGATACCTCTCCGACAATCGGAGTGACAAATCCTAATCTCGAAATACGCCAACCCAACAAGTACCTTTGGAGACACCTGTAGAGCACCTTTATAATCACCCAGTTACGTTGTGACGTTTGGTAGCACACAAAGTGTTCCTCCGGTAAACGGGAGTTGCATAATCTCATAGTCATAGGAACATGTATAAGTCATGAAGAAAGCAATAGCAACATACTAAACGATCGGGTGCTAAGCTAACGTAATGGGTCATGTCAATCACGCCATTCTCCTAATGAGGTGATCCCGTTAATCAAATGACAACTCATGTCTATGGCTAGGAAACATAACCATCTTTGATTAACGAGCTAGTTAAGCAGAGGCATACTAGTGACACTCTGTTTGTCTATGTATTCACACATGTATTATGTTTCCGGTTAATACAATTCTAGCATGAATAATAAACATTTATCATGATATAAGGAAATATATATAATACTTTATTATTGCCTCTAGGGCATATTTCCTTCAGTCTTTCCTCTAGTGGTGTTATGTGAACGTCGACTACATGACACTTCACCATTATTTGGGCCTAGAGGAAGGCATTGGGAAGTAATAAGTAGATGATGGGTTGCTAGAGTGACAGAAGCTTAAACCCTAGTTTATGCGTTGCTTCGTAAGGGGCTGATTTGGATCCATATGTTTCATGCTATGGTTAGGTTTACCTTAATACTTCTTTTGTAGTTGCGGATGCTTTCAATAGGAGTTAATCATAAGTGGGATGCTTATCCAAGTAAGGACAGCACCCAAGCACCGGTCCACCCACATATCAAATTATCAAAGTACCGAACGCGAATCATATGAACGTGATGAAAACTAGCTTGACGATAATTCCCATGTGTCCTCGGGAGCGCTTTTCTTTATATAAGAGTTTGTCCAGGCTTGTCCTTTGCTACAAAAAGGATTGGGCCACCTTGCTGCACTTTATTTACTTTTGTTACTTGTTGCTCGTTACAAATTATCTTATCACGTATTGGCTAACTGAACCCGGAGCGATCACACGTTACTGAACCCGAGCGATTGATCCCTTGGCTGTGAACTGAATCCGAGCGATTCACTCGCTGCTGACTGAACCCGAGCAATTCCTTTGCTGCTGCTAATGCTGCTAACTGAACCCGGGCGATCGATCACTGCTACTGCTTATTGAAGCCGATCGAGCCCCCGTGCGAGACATAGCTGGCCGGTGTTGGGTTGCCTCTTGATGAACAGTGACCGTTGCTACCATGCGCGCGGTACGTAGAACAAGTCGAGACATGGTGAGTCGAGCCGGTTGGTTGGCTGTGGATGAACAGTTCCCAGTAGGGGTTGGATGAACGGGACCCTGTGGTAGTAGGCCGTTGCCGCTGGATGAACAGGAACCCGAGGAGGCCGCTGCACCCCAGCCGGTTGGGGGTGGATGAATAGGACCCCGTGGAGGGCTGGATGAACAGCAGCCGGTGGAGGCTGGATGAACAGTAGCCGTAGATGAACAGTAGCTCGTGGAGGCTGGAGGAGGTCGACGGTGCATGAACAGTAGCCCGTGGAGGCTGGAGCGAGGTGGTAGATGGTGGATGAACATGACCCCGTTTCGACCGTAGGCGCTCCAACACAAGTCCGTTTCCTCCGTTTTGCGGTACGCCACACCCCTCCCGATCAACAGGACCCCGTTTCGACCGTAGGCACTCGAACACAAGTCCGTTTCCTCCATTTTGAGGTACGCCAGACCCCTCCCGATGAACAGGGTCCCGTTTCGACCGTGGCCGGTCGAACAGAAGGCCGTTTCCTCCGTTCTGCGGTACACCAGGCCCCGTTTCGGCTGTTTCGTCCAAGCCAGTTGGCTCCCGTTGAACAGGACACATTCTGACCCAGTCGGTTGCCTCCCAATGAACAGGACACTATTTCTCCGTTCTGACCTAGCCAGTTCGCTGCTCGATGAACAGGGCGTCGTTGCTGCCGTCCGTTGCCTCTCCATGTACACAAGCCCTGGCCGTCCATATATATGCGCGACTACGCACTCGAGACCCCGCCCGTATGTACATAAGTGGCCGTATTTTTTGCCCTGTGCCTGTACGTACGTGTACAAGACTTAGATGGGACTGCGTGAACTGCTATGTCGGGTGCTCTACAACGACATGTGTCGCTACTTACTCGGCCACGGTTCATACTTGCAGAGAGACCGATCGACCAGTATGTACGTACACGTTCGCGACCAGACTGACAATGTTACGTATGCTTTGACCGGGTGGGTCCCAGCGGTCAGGGAGGATAAGGACGCACTTCCTTGCGTGTGAAGACATAGCTGGTCGGTCCCAGCTGTCAGGGGGAGGAATCGTTTTTATTTTGCGAGTAATAAGGAGGCACTTCCTTGTGTTCGAAGATGTAGCTGGTGGGTCCAGCTGTCAGCCTCACCGTCTAAAGTCCTCTTCCGATGGCTGTCCTTCGTTGACCACTGATACGTCTCCAACGTATCTATAATTTTTGATTGTTCCATGCTATTATATTATCTGTTTTGGATGTTTTATATGCATTAATATGCTATTTTATATGATTTTTGGGACTAACCTATTAACCTAGAGCCCAGTGCCAGTTTCTGTTTTTTCCTTGTTTTAGAGTTTCGCAGAAAAGTAATACCAAACGGAGTCCAAGCGGAATAAAACTTTCGCCATGATTTTTCTTGGACCAGAAGACACCCAGGAGACTTGGAGTGCAAGTCAGAAGAGCTTCGAGGCGGCCATAAGAGTGGAGGGTGCGCCCAGGGGGGTGGGGCACGCCCCCCAACCTTGTGGGCCCCTCAAGAGTCCCCTGACCTAGATCTTCCTCCTATATATACTCTTATACCCTAAAAACATCCAGGGGAGCAACGAAACCACTTTTACACTGCCACAACCTTCTGTGCCCGTGAGATCCCATCTTGGGGCCTTTTCCGGTGTCCTGCCGGAGGGGGAATCGATCACGGAGGGCTTCTACATCAACACCATTGCCTCTTCGATGAAGCGTGAGTAGTTTACCACAGACCTACGGGTCCATAGCTAGTAGCTAGATGGCTTCTTCTCTCTCTTTGATTCTCAATACAAAGTTCTCCTCGATGTTCTTGGAGATCTATTCGATGTAATACTCTTTTGCGGTGTGTTTGCCGAGATCCGATGAATTGTGGATTTATGATCAAGTTTATCTATCAATATTATTTGAATCTTCTCTGAATTCTTATATACATGATTTGATATCTTTGCAAGTCTCTTCGAACTATCGATTTGGTTTGGCCAACTAGATTGGTTTTTCTTGCAATGGGAGAAGTGCTTAGCTTTGGGTTCAATCTTGTGGTGTCCTTTTCTAGTGACAGCAGGGGCGGCAAGGCACGTATTGTATTGTTGCCATCGAGGATAGAAAGATGGGGTTTTCCTCATATTGCTTGAGTTAATTCCTCTACATCATGTCATCTTGCCTAATGCGTTACTCTGTTCTTTATGACTTAATACTCTAGATGCATGCTGGATAGCGGTCGATGTGTGGAGTAATAGTAGTAGATGCAGAATCGTTTCGGTCTACTTGACATAGACGTGATGCCTATATTCATGATCATTGCCTTAGATATCGTCATAACTTTGCGCTTTTCTGTCAATTGCTCGGCAGTAATTTGTCCACCCACCGTAATATTTTCTATCTTGAGAGAAGCCTGTAGTGAAACCTATGTCCCCCGGGTCTATTTTACATCATATTAGTTTCCCGTCAACTTGCCAATTTCTGTCGCCGTTTCTTTACTTTGCAATCTTTTACTTTCCGTTCCATAAACCAAAAATACCGAAAATATTACTTTACCGTTTATCATCTCTATCAGACCTCACTTTGCAAATAACCGTGAAGGGATTCACAACCCCTTATCACGTTGGGTGCAAGTTGGTGTTTGTTTGTGCAGGTATTCGGTGACTTGAGCGTAGTCTCTTACTGGATTGATACCTTGGTTCTCAAAAGCTGAGGAAAATACTTACTCTACTTTGCTGCTTCACCCTTTCCTCTTCAAGGGAAAAACCAATGCAAGCTCAAGAGGTAGCAACCATGTTGACCACGCCGCGCCGAGAGCACCAAGGCGGCAGACGACAGCGAGGCCTAGGAAGGGAACGATGCGGAGCCAGGGAAGACGCGACAGTGGATGCCCACGCGGAGGGGAGTACGTGGGTTGACTACTTCGGCTGCAGTGTGAGGCTGCCGTCGCTGGAGAATAACAGGAGGTGTGGGTAAGTATAGAGGGATGGCATGGCTAGCGGTGGCAGCACAGCCGGACACGGGAGACAGGAGCAGGCGGCACAACCGGCGCTGCTTTGGGCGGCTGGAGCAAGAAGACCAGAGGTTGAAGAAGCACGACGGCTGTTGGATGGACATCGTACGGTCACTGCAGCTAGAATCGTTTATATTGACTAAGTTGACAATGAAGGAAATACCTAGAGGCAATAATAAAGTTATTATTTATTTCCTTATTTCATTATAAATGTTTATTATTCATGCTAGAACTGTATTAACCGAAAACTTAGTACATGTGTGAATACATAGACAAAACATAAGTGTCCCTAGTATGCCTCTACTTGACTAGCTCGTTATTCAAACATGGTTAAGTTTCCTAGCCATAGACATGTGTTGTCATTTGATGAACGGGATCACATCATTAGAGAATGATGTGATGGACAAGACCCATCCGTTAGCTTAGCACTATGATCGTTTAGTTTATTGCTATTGCTTTCTTCATGACTTATACATGTTCCTATGACTATGAGATTATGCAACTCCCGAATACTGGAGGAACACTTAGTGTGCTATCAAACGTCACAACATAACTGGGTGATTATAAAGATGCTCTATAGGTGTCTCCGATGGTGTTTGTTGAGTTGGCATAGATCGAGATTAGGATTTGTCACTCCGATTGTCGGAGAGGTATCTCTGGGCCCTCTCGGTAATGCACATCACTATAAGCCTTGCAAGCAATGTGACTAATGAGTTAGTTGCAGGATGATGCATTACGAAACGAGTAAAGAGACTTGCCGGTAACGAGATTGAACTAGGTATGGTGATACCGACGATCGAATCTCGGGCAAGTAACATACCGATGACAAAGGGAACAACGTATGTTGTTATGTGGTTTGACCGATAAAGATCTTCGTAGAATTTGTAGGAGCCAATATGAGCATCCAGGTTCCGCTATTGGTTATTGACCGGAGATGTGTCTCGGTCATGTCTACATAGTTCTCAAACCCGTAGGGTCCGCACGCTTAACGTTCGATGATGATTTGTATTATGAGTTTATGTGATTTGATGACCGAAGGTTGTTCGGAGTCCCGGATGATATCACGGGCATGACTAGGAGTCTCGAAATGGTCGAGACATGAAGATTGATATATTGGACCATGTTATTCGGACATCGGAAGTGTTCCGGGTAGTTTCGGGTAAAACCGGAGTGCCGGAGGGGTTACCGGAACCCCCCGGGGGAACTAATGGGCCACCATGGGCCCTATTGGAGAGAGGGGAGGGCGGCCAGGGCAGGCCGCGCCCCCCTTGGAGTCCGAATTGGACAAGGGAAGGGGGGCGGCGCTCCCCTTTCCTACTCCCTCTTCCTCTCCTTCCTTCCCCTTCTCTCCCTCTTGGTGGAATCCTACTAGGACTTGGAGTCCTAGTAGGACTCCCCTCCTTGGGTGCGCCCCTAGGGCCGGCCGGCCTCCTCCCTCCCTCCTTTATATACATGGGGAGGGGGGCACCCTAAGACACACAAGTTGATCTTTTAGCCGTGTGCGGTGCCCCCCTCCACATAAACACACCTCGGTCATATCGTCGTAGTGCTTAGGCGAAGCCCTACGACGATAACTTCATCATCACCGTCACCACGCCGTCGTGTTGACGAAACTCTCCCTCGGCCTCAACTGGATCAAGAGTTCGAGGGACGTCACCGAGCTGAATGTGTGTAGATCGCGGAGGTGCCGTGCGTTCGGTACTTGGATCGGTTGGATCGTGAAGATGTTCGACTACATCAACCGCGTTACTAAACGCTTCTGCTTTCGGTCTACGAGGGTACGTGGACACACTCTCCCCACTCGTTGCTATGCTTCTCCTAGATAGATCTTGCGTGATCGTAGGAATTTTTTTGAAATACTACGTTCCCCAACAGTGGCATCCGAGCCAGGTCTATGCGTAGATGTTATATGCACGAGTAGAACACAAAGAGTTGTGGGCGATAATAGTCATACTACTTACCAGCATGTCATACTTTGATTCGGCGGTATTGTTGGATGAAGCGGCCCAGACCGACATTACATGACCGCGTTCATGAGGCTAGTTCTACCGCCGTGCTTCACCCACAGGTGGCTAGTAGGTGTCTGTTTCTCCAGCTTTAGTTGAATCGAGTTTGACTACGCCCCATCCTTGTTGAAGGTTAAAACAACACACTTGATGAAAAATCGTTGTGGTTTTGATGCGTAGGTAAGAACGGTTCTTGCTAGAAGCCCGTAGCAGCCATGTAAAACTTGCACAACAAAGTAGAGGACGTCTAACTTGTTTTTGCAGGGCTTGCTGTGATGTGATATGGTCAAGACGTGATGATATATAAATTGTTGTATGAGATGATCATGTTTTGTAACAGTTATCGGCAACTGGCAGGAGCCATATGCTTGTCGCTTTATTGTATGAAATGCAATCGCCATGTAATTGCTTTACTTTATCACTAAGCGGTAGCGATAGTCGTAGAAGCAATAGTTGGCGAGACGACAATGATGCTTTGATGGAGATCAAGGTGTCAAGCCGGTGACGATGGTGATCATGACGGTGCTTTGGAGATGGAGATCAAAGGCACAAGATGATGATGGCCATATCATATCACTTATTTTGATTGCATGTGATGTTTATCTTTTATGCATCTTATTTTGCTTAGTATGGCGGTAGCATTATAAGATGATCTCTCACTAAATTTCAAGGTACAAGTGTTCTCCCTAAGTATGCACCATTGTGACAGTTTGTCATGCCGAGACACCAAGTGATGATCGGGTGTGATAAGCTCTACGTTCACATACAACGGGTGCAAGCCAGTTTTGCACACGCAAAATACTCGGGTTAAACTTGACGAGCCTAGCATATGCAGATATGGCCTCGGAACACTGAGACCGAAAGGTCGAGCGTGAATCATATAGTAGATATGATCAACATACTGATGTTCCCCATTGAAAACTACTCCATCTCACGTGATGATCGGACATGGTTTAGTTGATATGGATCATGTGATCACTTCGATGATTAGAGGGATGTCTATCTAAGTGGTAGTTCTTAAGTAATATGATTAATTGAACTTTAATTTATCATGAACTTAGTACCTGATAGTATTTTCCATGTCTATGTTGTTGTAGATAAATGGCCCGTGCTACTGTTCCGTCGAATTTTAATGTGTTCCTAGATAAAGCTAAGTTGAAGGATGATGGTAGCAACTACACGGACTGGGTCCGTAACTTGAGGATTATCCTCATTGCTGCACAGAAGAATTACGTCCTGGAAGCACCGCTAGGTGCAAGACCCGCCGCAGGAGCAACGCCGGACGTTATGAATGCCTGGCAGAGCAAAGCTGATGACTACTCGATAGTTCAGTGTGCCATGCTTTACGGCTTAGAACCGGGACTTCAACGACGTTTTGAACGTCATGGAGCATATGAGATGTTCCAGGAGTTGAAGTTAATATTTCAAGCAAATGCCCAGATTGAGAGATATGAAGTCTCCAATAAGTTCTACAGCTGCAAAATGGAGGAGAATAGTTCTGTCAGTGAACATATACTCAAAATGTCTAGGTACCACAATCACTTGACTCAACTGGGAGTTAATCTTCCGGTTGATAGTGTCATTGACAGAGTTCTTCAATCACTGCCACCAAGCTGCAAAAGCTTCGTGATGAACTATAATATGCAAGGGATGGATAAGACAATTCCCGAGCTCTTCGCGATGCTAAAGGCTGCGGAGGTAGAAATCAAGAAGGAGTATCAAGTGTTGATGGTTAATAAGACCACTAGTTTCAAGAAGAAGGGCAAAGGGAAGAAGGGGAACTTAAAAAAGAACGGCAAGCAAGTTGCTACTCAAATGAAGAAGCCCAAGTCTAGACCTAAGCCTGAGACTGAGTGCTTCTACTGCAAAGGGACTGGTCACTGGAAGCGGAACTGCCCCAAGTATTTGGCGGATAAGAAGGATGGCAAAGGGAAAGGTATATTTGATATACATGTTATTGATGTGTACCTTACTAATGCTCGTAGTAGCGCCTGTGTATTTGATGCTGGTTCTGTTGCTCATATTTGCAACTCGAAACAGGGGCGGTAGTGGATTCCCTCCCTCGCAGACGGTGACAACATTAAGCCTCCTTCCCCCGGCGGACGGATCCTGCCGGCTATTTGACCAGTAGTGAGGGGAGAGAGAGAGAGAGAGAGAGGCCAACAAAGTCTTGTTTAGATCTGGAGAGGGTGAGAGAGTGTGAAGAGAGCAACTACAAGCGATGAGGCTCCAGCGTGTATATATATAGTGAAGAGAGGGTGTGAAGAGTGCAAACCCTAGAAAACAAGCGCCAAGGCCGCAACGTATATAGATGGAGTGGTTTCCTTTTTCTGTCCATAAAAATCGTTTTAAATTGTGCACGAAACGGAACTCTTTATTTAACGCAGTGAAGAAAAATACTAGGGGCAATGCTAATACGTGAAGAAAATTTAACGCTCGAAGGAGTCAACTCGCAATTAACGCTGCACGCCTCCCAGTCACGCTTACTAAAATTCACGTGTGGTACACGACCCTCCGAAGTAAACAACAACTAAACCACACATGGTCAAAATATCGGAAATGTGGGCTGCACCATCCTCCAATTTTAAATATTTTGGGCACTTGTATTCGGCCAAAGTCAGTGTGCCACCGTATGTACTAAGGGTTACAACGGGTGCTAAGAAACTAGGGCGTATTGAGAGTAATTGCCATGGCGTTTATTTGTAGGGTCACTTGCAAATTGTGAAACTCTATTCTCCTCTTATTTAGTGGATAAGGCAAATCTTTTGCCTCCGTTTCGGAAAAATAAACGAGAAATTCAATTTTAATTATTTAGTTTGTACACTTTGCTCTCTTCCAATAATTTTGGGCACTTGTATTCGACCTAAGTCAGTGTGCCACCGTATCTCGTATTACTCCCTCTGTCTAGGTGTAAGTCACGTTAGAAGGTGCAGCGAGACCAAGGTGCAAGCAAATTGGAGGAGAAGGAGAAACTTGACCGGTCCTTCCTCCAATCAAAGCCCCGATTTTTGTCTCTAAACGCAACAATTAATCACAACAATTAAGAGATGTCGTTTTAGCTACCATGCATGGCCACGTATTAACTCGCATGCAAGCCGACTTTGATTTCTTGACTGATCAACGCGTAGTTGTGCTCCATGCATTGGGTTTCCGGGGGAGATAACAAGGTAGAGTAAGTAACAACGTTCGCTAGCAACGAGGCTAGGAGGGGATTGAGATGCGAAGTTAATGGACGATGCCTAAACATTTTGGGAATATCTGATTTTCGTAAGATGACTTAACACCTAGACGGAGGGAGTACTACTCCTCAGTCCAGGTTTGATGGAATATTCGTCACCTCTTCTCTTCTTGTATGTACTCCATTTGTATCTTACTTCCTGTGGCTTCGCACTCGCACGATATTCCTATTCTATGAACCTGTGTGTGTGTGTGTGTGTGTGTGTTTAACAGCCTGTGTGTGTTAGAGAGAACGACACATCGACCTACTCCTACAGAGAGATGGTGTGTAGTGTACGATTTAGCCACGACAGTCAGTACATCCTCTCGTTTCCGGGCGTCCGGTCGGGACAGCTACCACGCCCGCTCCTGACCAGCCTGTGTGACGCCCGGATAGTTAAGCTACAGTAAACCTCTGCTAATGAGGCCACGTCACCACGATTACTGTTGTTAGTTTCACGATGATTCAACCTCGTTCGAATTCAAATTCAAAATCAAGTCAAACGATAAAAGTTTTCAAATATTAAAACTAAAATGTTCGAAGTGAGCCAAATAATACATAGGTAATTGTGGTGGAGAAACCACACCTTTATAAAATGTTTAAACACTCTAAAATGAATAAAATAGTAGCAATAATAATTATTTAAATGCTTTTAAAATGATAAACAATTTCAAAACTATTTTATTTCAGTGCTAAGTTGTTTGTGGCTGTGGCATAATTTGTAACATCTATTTGGGTGCCACTTCAGTATTTTACCAAAACTAAAAATAAAAGAAAACTAAAAAGAAACAAAAGAGAAATAAAAACAGAAACCCCCCTGGCCAACTAGGCCACAACCCAGTCGGCCGGCCCACCGGCCCAACTGCGCCCTTGGCCTATATGGCCTGTCGACGCTCAAAACCCTAGCCTCTCCCCTCCCCGATCCCCTCTCACTCCCCATCGCCCCTTGGATCTAGACCGCGCCCATCCCGTTGCCTCACACGATCCCCCCCACTCCTCCCGCACGAACCGCCCCCCCACTCCTCGCTCTCTTCCCCCCATCGATCTCGATTGAGACAGGGGGGGCTCGCCCTTCGCTCGATGCCGAAGCCTCTCGCCGGCGCCGCCCAAAGACCACCCCGACGCCGTGCCGCCTCCCCGTCGGCCTGCCTCCTCAACACACGTCGTCCCCGTCCCCCACCTCGCGCCCTGTTGCCATGTACCCTATGGCCCCGATATGAGCGCCTCCACATGCTCCCTCTCCTCCTCCTCCCCCTGCCCCGTTGGACATCGTGGCCCGGCCACGCCCTGGCCGTGCGCGCGCGCGCGCTCGCGCACCATTCCCCGCTCACGCCAGGGGCGCATCCCACGGGCGCCCCGCCCAACGCTCCCTGGCCTCCACGCCCGCCCGCGGCGTGCATCGCCGCCCCTGACCGCATCCACCCCCTGCTGCTGCTCCTCTGCCGCCCGCGGGCCTGCTCGTCGCCGGCCCCGCACTCCGTCCCCTTGCCCTGCAGCACCTGCACGCCCCGCTCTCCCACCGCCCACCGCTGGGCGCAACTCCGGCCGGCCGGCTCACTGCGCCCGCTGGTCGCAGCCAGATGCGCCACACCCCGCGCGCCCCTGGGTGAGCGCTGTGACGGGCGCCCATGCGCCCGCATCCACCGCCCGGTGCCCGCTAAGGCCCCAGGGCCCTTTGACAAACGGGGCCCAGCCTAGGACGGTTTTATAAAAAAAGGAATTTTTAAAAAATAAACAATAATAATAAATAAAATAATAGTTAATTAATTAATTAAAGAATTAATTAATTCTGTATTAGTTTAAACTAATCATTTTAGTTAACTAATTAAGCCTAACTAATTAAGCTAAACCCTGATTAACCTAAACAGTGTATGACAGGTGGGTCCCACTGGACCCACACGTCAGTTTGACCAGTCAACACCTCTGTTGACTGCTGACGTCATGATGACGTCAGCAAACACTATTCTGGATAATGTTGAATTAAATTAATTAAATAAATTCTAAAATTGATTTAAAACTTTAGAAAATCATATAAAATAAACCGTAGCTCGGATGGAAAAACTTTGTACATGAAAGTTGCTCAGAACGACGAGGCGAATCCGGATACGCAGCCCGTTCGTCAGCCACGCGTCCCTAGCATAGTGAACCTGCAACATTTCACCTCCGGTTCATCTGTGCAAAAACGCGAAACACCGGGAATACTTTCCCGGATGTTTCCCCCCTTCGCCGGTATCACCTACTACCGCGATTGGGCACACCTAGCATCATGCTTTGTCATGTCATGCATCGCCATGCATTTGTTTGCATTGTATTTATTGTTTCTTCCCCCTCTTCTCCCGTTAGACACCGAGACTGACGCCGATGCTGCTGCCCCGTTCGACTACGGTGTTGACGACCCCTCCTTCTCGGCTGAGCTTCCAGGCAAGCCCCCCCCTTGATCACCAGATATCGCCTATTCTTCTCTATACTGTTTGCATTAGAGTAGTGTAGCATGTTGCTGCTTTCCGTTAATCCTATCCTGATGCATAGCCTGTTCTTGCTATTAGCGTTGTTACCCTTACCTGTAATCCTACATGCTTAGTATAGGATGCTAGTATTCCATCTGTGGCCCTACATTCTTGTCCGTCTGCCATGCTATACTATCGGTCCGTGATCACTCGGGAGGTGATCACGGGTATATACTTATATACTATACATGATACCTGTGGTGACTAAAGTCGGGTCGGCTCATAGGAGTACCCGTGAGTGGATCTTTGTGGCGGAGCGACAGGGCAGGTTGAGACCACCTAGGCGAGAGGTGGGCCTGGCCCTGGTCGGCGTTCGCGGTTACTTTAAAATAACACGCTTAATGACTTTTTGGTATTTGATCTGAGTCTGGCCATTTGGTCTATACGCACTAACCAACTACGTGGGAACAGTTATGGGCACTCAGCGTCGTGGTATCAGCCGAAGCCTTCGTGACGTCAGCGACTGAGCGGCGCGCGCCGGGTTGGACTGGAACGCCTGCTAGGCTAGGTCTGCTTCCGGCCGTGTACGCAACGTGCAGGTGAGCAATGGGCGATGGGCCCAGACCCTTGCGCGCATAGGATTTAGACCGGCGTGCTGACCTCTCTGTTGTGCCTAGGTGGGGCTGCGACGTGTTGATCTTCCGCGGCCGGGCATGACCCAGAAAAGTGTGTCCAGCCAAATGGGATCGAGCGTGTTGGGTTATGTGGTGCACCCCTGCAGGGAAGTTTATCTATTCGAATAGCCGTGTCCCTCGGTAAAAGGACGACCCGGAGTTGTACCTTGACCTTATGACAACTAGAACCGGATACTTAATAAAACATACCCTTCCAAGTGCCAGATACAACCCGGTGATCGCTCTCTCACAGGTCGACGAGGAGAGGATCGTCGGGTAGGATTATGCTATGCGATGATACTTGGTTAACTTACCATCTACTCTCTTCTACATGCTGCAAGATGGAGATGGCCAGAAGCATAGTCTTCGACAGGATTAGTTATCCCCCTCTTATTCTGGCATTCTGCAGTTCAGTCCACCAATATGGCCCTTTACACATGTACCCATGCATATGTAGTGTAGCTCCTTGCTTGCGAGTACTTTGAATGAGTACTCATGGTTGCTTTTCTCCCTCTTTTCCCCCTTTCCCTTCTACTTGGTTGTCGCAACCAGATGCCGGAGCCCAGGAGCCATACGCCACCGTCGACGACAACTCCTACTACACTGGAGGTGCCTACTACTACGTTCAGGCCGCTGACGACGACCAGGAGTAGTTTAGGAGGATCCCAGGCAGGAGGTCTGCGCCTCTTTCGATCTGTATCCCAGTTTGTGCTAGCCATCTTATGGCAACTTGTTTAACTTATGTCTGTACTCAGATATTGTTGCTTCCACTGACTCGTCTATGATCGAGCACCTGTATTCGAGCCCTCGAGGCCCCTGGCTTGTATTATGATGCTTGTATGACTTATTTATATTTTTAGAGTTGTGTTGTGATATCTTCCCGTGAGTCTCTGATCTTGATCGTACACGTTTGCGTGCATGATTAGTGTATGATTGAATCGGGGGCGTCACAAGTTGGTATCAGAGCCGACTGCCTGTAGGAATCCCCCTTCCAAACTCCTTGGCCGAAGTTGAGTCTAGACATTGCAAAACTTTTACTAACATGGCTGTGTGTCTTACGGACCCACGTCGCCATTGGGTGGTATTAGGATCTTTTACTCCTCGTCTATACTCTAGGACTCTGATCTCTCTCATATTCGGGTTAAACGATCTTGCTAACTCTAACTCTAGGTTCTCATAAATACTTTCTCCCGGAGAGCCCCTCGGTACGAACGATCGCTTGCTTCACGAGAAGATTCCGAAGACACCCTACGATGTTCTCTCGAGACTATGTGCCATCGCTTTTACAATTCCCTACCACCGATGTATCCTTATGGATAACTACCTACATTTGTCATTCATACATTCAACCCTAGTTGATCTTGTTATTACAAGATACACCGAAATTCTCTCTATTGTTCCGAGAATGCTTTGTGCCTACTGCCTTGCAGTTCTTTGCCACCTGAATACCCCTATGAGTAATTTCTCGCACTTATCGAGTATCCACTCATCCCCAGATGATTCATGTATTTCACAAAATTCTTCGAAATACCATTCGGTCTTCCGAAAATCCTGAGCAGCCTATTGCTCTTGAAATTCTTGCTTGCTTGCGTTATGGTTAATACCATAAATCTCGTAATCTTATTGGCATCCTCGTCATTTTCATTTTGAGTCTGTTGATTCAATATGTTGCGAATGCTCGCAATCCTCAATCAGATCCTAGGATTCATCCTTCCGGCTTAGACGTCATTTTAAACATGAGCTGGATCTCGACCAATCAAATTGTCGTCGATTGTACCCCTAAGCCGACTCAACTTATCCATCCTTAATCAGAGCGTTTGCTTCTGATCCCTTGAATTGGAAATATTAATTCCTTTGCATTTGAGCTTTGAATTAGTCAATTGTTTCTTTAATCTGATGCCCTTTCGTTCCTTCTTCCTCTGATAGAGTACCGATACTCGCATCAGCTCCGTTGTAGACCACACGACCCCCTTGTTGGATTATTATCCGACAGTGTCCTTCCTATTCAATAACCTTGTGAGCCTTTCCATGGGTATATAATGCCTTTGGTAATTTGTATCCTCTGCTTTGATAACCATACTGTACTTTCGAGCTTGTACTATTTACTCCGAAGTTTGTGGTATATGTTCCTAAGATGCCCCGATGGGTTGAACCAGCGCCTTCCCTAATATGTGTGAACCCGAAAGATTTCACGGGTCAAACTTATCTGGTATTGCACCAGGTAAAACTTTCAACAACTAATGTCATTTTCTAAATATGAGAGGTGAATGGAAGGTTATGCATTGAGGAAGTGGGAGTCGACCTTGAAACTTTGTGTTCATGCCCATGGACACGATGTAGATCCTAACATGAAAGCTCCTTGTAATAATAACTATTTCCTTGAGATAATATGCTTTGGTATCGGTGAATTGATCCTTTGAAATTGTGCTTCCAACCATATTTTCTTCTTTGATCCCATTTCTCGCGCAAGTTTAAGCACTTGTCTTCTGTGGATCAATACCCCGGTCCAACCTCTACTTTGATCTGTCGTCGAGTATTACCCCCTGGTATCTCGAGATTATTACGAAACTGCATAACTTCTTATGAGTTCTTCATCAAGTACTACATTCTCACCGATTCAATTTTTCACGGGCTCTGAGTTATTAAACACTCAAAGACACCGATAACTGAATCGAGTTCGCGTTGCGATGCAGCAAGTATTAGAACTCTTCATTTCTTACAAATTTAATACTCGATCACATCATTCCTAGCCTAATTGGCGATACCATTATCGTGCCAAATTTTAACTGTGCTACCTGGTCCTTCTTCCCGGAGCACAAATTTTTGACGATGAGCTAAGCTTACATCGATCTTCCTCGTCATATCAGTTCGCCTTGAACAACAAGCTTGATTTCAAGTTTGTGTCCTACCCATGGTTCCAATAACCTTTCGCTTCATCATTCCTTTAACTTGATGTCATCGCCTATCAATTACATTTTCTTGAAATCTCTCGACAAATGTGTCTTGAACCTCATCAGCATTCTGAGCTCTTCTAGGATATCAGTCGAATTCTTGATGAGAAATACCATCCTTGCCCTTGATGATTTGTATTATCATCGGCCACTTTATTGCCTTCCCACCAACACAAGCTTGTTCGTGTCTGGTGTTATACCTTGAGTTCCTTGCTATCCAGCAATTGTTCTTCTTTACCTTGGAACATTACCATCTCTTATGTCATCAATGTTGTGGGAATTACACCACCTCTTAAGAATTCGTGATACAGTGATGCTTCTCGCCATCACCATTCTTTTCTTGGTCCCCGTGTTGTGAACTCTGTTGTGCAAATTTAATATCTCTAGCAACCCTATTGCTTCAGAGTTATTGTACAATAATTCCAATTTAGTGTGTTGGTTGCTCAATCGCCATTCTGACGTTGGGCGTGCAACCCAGCCCATATTTCGGGTGCACCTTTCAACCCATGTTTAATTGTGTATGTTTTCCTCCAGCATACATCATTAAGTCATTTGATCTGGCTAATGTTATCTCCTTGTTCACATAGTTGTGGAAATCCATCCTTTTTGGAAATGTCAATGGATTGTCGCTGAGTCAATCAGTCACCTCCTCACCTCTCCTTGATTTAATGATGAACTCTTGTTTCGGAACTCGCTTCCATGGTTTAATTCCCGAGAATCTTACAATGTCACCTCGACAATTTGTGTTGCGCCTTTCTTCTCAGGCATCCTGAGTCTGAGGTATCCTGACGCCCATCGGATCTGAACCTCGGTCAGATGTGATGGTTTGGACATATTTCCAAGAGTTATAACATTGGTCTTTAACCCGATAAGGTGATGTCATCCTAACACACCTGCGCGGAGGGCCTATTGTTATAGTTCTTCCTTTTAGCAATGTTAACCATTCTTCCATGAGGAATTGAAAGACTTATTCTATAAGTTGTTCATGATGAATCCATTGAGTATCCAAAGTCCGACCTTTGCTTGAAGAACATGTCGATGCTATCCTGAAGCATGTCTGTGGTACTCTGATTATCAACATGAATATTTGAAGCCCAATGCTAAATGTTTCTTGCTCAATTATCCAAACACCGTTGTTTGGGTAATGTCATGAACTTCCTCTCCCCTTACCTAAATGGTTTTCTACATTAAATCCTGTCATGGATATCATGCTCTGTTTGTCCTTGGGAAGGATATACCGCAGAAATATGTGTGTATACACATTTTCCTTTCCATTGTTCTGTTTAAACCTGATAATCACTTTTCCTTTCCATTGGTTTGTGTAAACCTTCTTGTGATCTATATAATATCAGCAGTAATATTTCCCTGCTTATGTAAACACCTCGTTGTACCACTCTGTCAGTAAGACCCTGTTACTTTTGTTGATGACATTTCGGTAACCACCGATGGACGAGAACTTTGCCTATTGGTCCGCCTCGTTTCAACGAGCAGGAAATGGTTCTCTTTGTCCCTCGCCCTTGGTATCGATGTTGTTGCCGACATAACTGACAGGCTATCCTCTGACTTGCCTTGCTTACATGATCGTGCAAGATGTCAACACCGTTTCTACCTTTAACCCACATGGTGGGCCCATAACCCGCAGTTTCATAGGATCGTAACCTGACTCTTCTGTACATCCCAGTTACCGAAATTATTCCTCGCACTTGGCTTCGTAGGTAATTCACGAGCCACCTTCCTTGAGATGATCTATTCTAGTTTTAGCCGCAATACTTATTCCGATGCTCTGAAACCCTTTCACCTTTTGATTAGGCATCAAACGATTGCCTACCCATTCGAAACTTCTCATGGTACCTTCTTATTTTGCTCTCGATATTTTCTTAAGTTTCAATTCGAGAGTTACTTTCCGCCACCTTGCCTGCTGTTATCTACCAGATAAGCAACATTTTAGCGGTCCATTTTTCCGAAGTTACCCCTTGTCGTACGTATGATGGAGTTTCCGAAGAAAGAATGCCGACTTCACCATGATGACCTGAAGCAGAGAAATAAAGACATCAACGAAAGGGATTAACTTCTTCAAGAAGAGCAGCCAAGACCGAGAAGATCCGTTAGCATTTCGTAACCAGACTTTTCCCCCTTACTCTACCTCTTAAATCTCGGGACGAGATTTCTTGTAGTGGAGGAGAATTGTGACGCCCGGATAGTTAAGCTATAGTAAACCTCTACTAATGAGGCCACGTCACCACGATTACTGTTGTTAGTTTCACGATGATTCAATCTCGTTCGAATTCAAATTCAAAATCAAGTCAAACGATAAAAGTTTTCAAATATTAAAACTAAAATGTTCGGAGTGAGCCAAATAATACATAGGTAATTGTGGTGGAGAAACCACACCTTTATAAAATGTTTAAACACTCTAAAATGAATAAAATAGTAGCAATACTAATTATTTAAATGCTTTTAAAATGATAAACAATTTCAAAACTATTTTATTTCAGTGCTAAGTTGTTTGTGGCTGTGGCATAATTTGTAACATCTATTTGGGTGCCACTTTAGTATTTTACCAAAACTAAAAATAAAAGAAAACTAAAAAGAAACAAAAGAGAAATAAAAACAGAAACCCACCTCGCCAACTAGGCCACAACCCAGCCGGCCGGCCCACCGGCCCAACTGCACCCCTGGCCTATATGGCCTGTCGACGCTCAAAACCCTAGCCTCTCCCCTCCCCGATCCCCTCTCACTCCCCATCGCCCCTTGGATCTGGACGGCGCCCATCCCGTCGCCTCGCACGATCCCCCCCACTCCTCCCGCACGAAACCCCCCCCCACTCCTCGCTCTCTTCCCCCCTCGATCTGGATCGAGACCGGGGGGCTCGCCCTTCGCTCGGTGCCAAAGCCTCTCGCCGGCACCGCCCGAAGACCACCCCGACGTCGTGCCGCCTCCCCGCCGGCCTGCCTCCTCAACGCACGTCGTCCCCGTCCCCCACCTCGCGCCCCGTTGCCATGTACCCTACGGCCTCGATGTGAGCGCCTCCCCATGCTCCCTCTCCTCCTCCTCCCCCTGCCCCGTTGGACATCATGGCCCGGCCACGCCCTGGCCGTGCGCGCGCACGCGCTCGCGCACCATCCCCCGCTCACGCCCGGCGCATCCCACGGGCGCCCCACCCGACGCTCCCTGGCCTCCACGCCCGCCCGCGGCGCGCATCGCCGCCCCTGACCGCGTCCACCCCCTGCTGCTGCTCCTCTGCCGCCCGCGGGCCTGCTCGTCGCCGGCCCCGCACTCCGTCCCCTTGCCCTGCAGCACCTGCACGCCCCGCTCTCCCACCGCCCACCGCTAGGCGCAACTCCGGCCGGCCGGCTCACTGCGCCCGCTGGTCGCAGCCAGATGCGCCCCGCCCCGCGCGCCCCTAGGCGAGCGCCGTGACGGGCGCCCACGCACCCGCATCCACCGCTCGATGCCCGCTAAGGCCCCCAGGGCCCTATGACAAACGGGGCCCAGCCTAGAACGGTTTTATAAAAAAGGAATTTAAAAAATAAACAATAATAATAAATAAAATAATAGTTAATTAAGTAATTAAAGAATTAATTAACTTAATTAATTCTGTATTAGTTTAAACTAATCATTTTAGTTAACTAATTGAGCTTAACTAATTAAACTAAACCCTGATTAACCTAAACGGTGTATGACAGGTGGGTCCCACTGGACCCACACGTCAGTTTGACCAGTCAACACCTGTGTTGACTGCTGACGTCATGATGACGTCAGCAAACACTATTCTGGATAATGTTGAATTAAATTAATTAAATAAATTCTAAAATTGATTTAAAACTTTAGAAAATCATATAAAATAAACCGTAGCTCGGATGGAAAAACTTTGTACATGAAAGTTGCTCAGAACGACGAGGCGAATCCGGATACGCAGCCCGTTCGTCAGCCACGCGTCCCTAGCATAGTGAACCTGCAACATTTCACCTTCGGTTCATCTGTGCGAAAACGCGAAACACCGGGAATACTTTCCCGGATGTTTCCCCCCTTCGCCGGTATCACCTACTACCGCGAGTGGGCACACCTAGCATCACGCTTTGTCATGTCATGCATCGTCATGCATTTGTTTGCATTGTATTTATTGTTTCTTCCCCCTCTTCTCCCGTTAGACACCGAGACTGACGCCACTGCTGCTGCCCCGTTTGACTACGGTGTTGACGACCCCTCCTTCTCGGCTGAGCTTCCAGGCAAGCCCCCCCCTGATCACCAGATATCGCCTATTCTTCTCTATACTGCTTGCATTAGAGTAGTGTAGCATGTTATTGCTTTCCGTTAATCCTATCCTGATGCATAGCATGTTCTTGCTATTATCGTTGTTACCCTTACCTGCAATCCTACATGCTTAGTATAGGATGCTAGTATTCCATCTGTGGCCCTACATTCTTGTCCGTCTGCCATGCTATACTATCGGGTCGTGATCACTCGGGAGGTGATCACGGGTATATACTTATATACTATACATGATACCTTTGGTGACTAAAGTCGGGTCGCCTCGTAGGAGTACCCGCGAGTGGATCTTTGTGGCGGAGCGACAGGGCAGGTTGAGACCACCTAGGCGAGAGGTGGGCCTGGCCCTGGTCGGCGTTCGCGGTTACTTTAAAATAACATGCTTAACGAGTTCTTGGTATTTGATCTGAGTCTGGCCATTTGGTCTATACGCACTAACCAACTACGTGGGAGCAGTTATGGGCACTCGGCGTCGTGGTATCAGCCGAAGCCTTCGTGACGTCAGCGACTGAGCGGCGCGCGCCGGATTGGACTGGAACGCCTGCTAGGCTAGGTCTGCTTCCGGCCGCGTACGCAACATGCAGGTGAGCAATGGGAGATGGGCCCAGACCCCTGCGCGCATAGGATTTAGACCGGCGTGCTGACCTCTCTGTTGTGCCAAGGTGGGGCTGCGACGTGTTGATCTTCCGCGGCCGGGCATGACCCAGAAATGTGTGTCCGGCCAAATGGGATCGAGCGTGTTGGGTTATGTGGTGCACCCCTGCAGGGAAGTTTATCTATTCGAATAGCCGTGTCCCTCGGTAAAAGGACGACCAGAGTTGTACCTTGACCTTATGACAACTAGAATCGGATACTTAATGAAACACACCCTTCCAAGTGCGAGATACAACCCGGTGATCGCTCTCTCACAGGTCGACGAGGAGAGGATCGTCGGGTAGGATTATGCTATGCGATGATACTTGGTTAACTTACCATCTACTCTCTTCTACATGCTGCAAGATGGAGGTGGCCAGAAGCGTAGTCTTCGACAGGATTAGCTATCCCCCTCTTATTCTGGCATTCTGCAGTCAGTCCACCGATATGGCCCTTTACACATATACCCATGCATATGTAGTGTAGCTCCTTGCTTGCGAGTACTTTGGATGAGTACTCACGGTTGCTTTTCTCCCTCTTTTCCCCCTTTCCCTTCTACCTGGTTGTCGCAACCAGATGCCGGAGCCCAGGAGCCAGACGCCACCGTCGACGATGACTCCTACTACACTGGAGGTGCCTACTACTACGTTCAGGCCGCTGACGACGACCAGGAGTAGTTTAGGAGGATCCCAGGCTGGAGGCCTGCGCCTCTTTCGATCTGTATCCCAGTTTGTGCTAGCCATCTTATGGCAACTTGTTTAACTTATGTCTATACTCAGATATTGTTGCTTCCGCTGACTCGTCTATGATCGAGCACTTGTATTCGAGCCCTCGAGGCCCCTGGCTTGTATTATGATGCTTGTATGACTTATTTATGTTTTTAGAGTTGTGTTGTGATATCTTCCGGTGAGTCCCTGATCTTGACCGTACACGTTTGCGTGCATGATTAGTGTACGATTGAATCGGGGGCGTCACAGCCTGGCCCACCCAAAGCCCCTCCATCGCCCACGCGCGCTTCCCGCCCGAAATGGTCAGCACCGCTCCAAAGAATCGGTGCCGCATTTATACCCGGGCAGAGCGAACGTGACCTCTCACTGGCGCCTGCGTTGAAGGGAGAAGCGGATTCAAGAGTGATGGTTGCTTCGTCCGTCCAACTTACTGCTGGGTCTATGTGATTTAACGGCTCATTGGTCATTATTACTGAGGTGGCACGACTGTTGGATGTCCCACCTTCGGTGAAAGGAGGTATTAGATTACAATTTTCCCTATTCTTACAGCGGAGGAGTGCAAAAGTAGTGAAAACACGCAGGCTCAATGATTACATGGCCCACCTCACACTATCACCATATTTTCTGGACACCATGCGACACCTAACTCTTTACATAGTAGTATAGTACGTACTGTAATTTCCCAGCGAGATAAATTTGTACAATGCTATGAAGCTTCCAGCTTCTGTTTCATGTATCTTGCGTCCAAGGTTGCCCCGCTGCAACATTTCATTAAATACAAAGGAGACTAACATGCATGCTATTGCATCTCAATGATTGATAGATCATAGCCAATATGTACTCCCTCCGTTTCAAAATAAGTGTCTCAACTTTATGCAAACTTTAGTACAAAGTTGTACTACTACTCAAGTTGACACTTACTTTGGAACACAGACAGCTAAAGAAAAAACGATCCATGCAGTCCCTAGCCCTTGAACCCTAAACCCTAACCAGGCTTTAATTTGCTGGCGACGTTGAAGCTTCCGAGAAATGAAGTTTGCAACCCTTTGACCATCGAATCATTTTGTGCAGTTTCACTAAAATCATGATGAGAATCCCTGTGGCGAAGAAATTGAAGAAGCGTGACTAGAATAAGATTACTGGGACTAGTTGATGAGATATAAACTCATCACAAATACAGTAGAAGCCAGTAGAGGTATGTGCGGGGCAAAGAAGTAGAGAAATATCCACATGGAGCGGTGTGGGTAGCTGGGGCAGTGGTGCAAGCCGGCTGTAAGGAAGTTGTACCTGAGGGATGTCGGGACGTAGCTCAACCTAGAGTTGGACGGCGGGAGGCGGCAAATGCCCACGTCGCGGCAGTGAGCAAGGGACGAAGGCAACCTCACCGGTTTTGTGAGAGAGAATGGCGGGGACCCCTGATCGGGACGTGCCGACAGTGGGTTTTCGCCATCGGCAACGGCGACCGCACCTACACAAAGCATCCACCCCTTCCCCCGGCGGACGTGATCCGCCTGGATGTTAGAGATGTGGCCACAGTCGTTTTGTGCGAGAGAGTGTGAAGAGAGCAACCCCAGCAAGCAACCATGTAGGCTCATCCTGGCTATGTATATAGTGGAGCGGTTTCCTTTTCTCTCCATATGAACCTATTTATATTGCGTTCGTGCCACTGAAGAAAAAAACTTTATTTATAAATGACGCGGCACCGTTCATGGGTGGTTCCCGATCCTCCATTATTTATAAGTGAGTAACTACTACTAGACGCGTCAAATTATCACGCGAGTTGCATCATCTTACAGAAATGAGCTCCACCATGTCACATGTGTGGTTGGGGAAGACGCAAAAGACGCAAAGAGTGCTACTAGTACTACGTGCGTGGGTGCGTGCACCTCTTCTCTTCGAGCATGGTTATTAAAAGTACTAGATCATTGATGGCGCGCGTTGCCGCACCCGTCTATTTATACAATAAATATACAGCCCCATGAAACATATTAAATTTTGCATAAACATAAATGCATATTAGTTAGTAATCAAGGAAAATATCACAGGTACAAACTGGCTTCGCTATGACAACATATGAAACAACATACACTTAGTAAATATAGAGTATTTTCAAGACAAATAATAAGCAGCAGCACAAACAAACATGTAGTTGTTGACTTCAATTGTCATAGTAGATTTTATACATGGTGCATTGATGAAATCTTCAGACCTCCAAATGCAACATAATGCGCGGCAACCAAGAAGAATTAGGCGAGCCTGATGCACCTGGTCATTTGTAACAAGTGAGCATTAATTATACATGGACTGCCACATGTATAAAATGGGGGAAATGCCTTCAAGAAAAAGTGAGCATGTAAAACTTAAATTAGATGTTGATGTAACTGAAGCAGGAGGTTTACCTCAAGTGAGTTGTAGAAACAATTAATAGGCATTGCAATACCTTCTGAAGCAAACTCAACAGATTTTGTAATGAAACAAAACATATATCACTCAGATTTGAGATGAACTTTGAGGAAAGGATTGTACTATCAATATTAAGCAAACATCACATCTTACTACCAAAAATTGGAGATATTATGAAGGTCAGATGAACATAAGGTTCAGAACCTATGAAAATAACTTAGATTCACATTTGAATCATCCAAGAAACAACCAAAATGTTTCCGTGGATAGCTAAAAAATATGCCGAAAACGAGAAGAAATTCCTTCGGAACCTCTTTAGTTTTTTAGATAATTGAGATGTACCAAAATACCTGTTCTGGAGTTGCTGAACAAATCAAATAATTTAATTACTGGCCCCTCTTCACTACATAATTGCATTGCTAACTCATAGTTACCAGAAGAAATGGAAGGGGCAACATGGGAGGCTTTGATGAAACCTGAGATCTATAACAGGCGAGCCTCATAAGCAAATAACCAATTTCAAGATTAACAAACAAAGAAGGCCAACCATGAATCAATATGTCCTACCATGTATGCACCAACAGATTCTCCGGCCAGTCCTAAGCAAAAATTGTGACAGGAGAGAACTCAGGGCTCAAGCATAGGAACTTTTGTGAATTTATCCAATGATGGCCGATGCATTCATAGGCGGAGCAGGCTGATCTTCTAGCTTTCTTTCACCATCGATGGCTGGGTGACCCTGAGGCACCTCTGATGGACTCTCTCCTTTGTGTCCGCAGCCAACATTCATGCCTTTGATTGGCTACACCACAACCACCACATAATTTCAATTTTTTGCAACATAAAAAATTGAGATATGGTATGAAAAATAATAATTACAAAAACTGAACTAAAATTTGAAAATCTAACTAAGTAAATTTCCAAGTATGTCATTTTTTCTCGGATGAACATTTTAACATATACATGCCCAAGACATAGAGAGATCTAAAACAGGGGCAAGAAACACATCCATGGAGTTGAATAAAATAGTTAAGCATACATCCATTATGTCTTCAAACCAGTGCCAGCAAGCACATCACCAATAGGAGTACATGTACATTTAGTGACCTGGCCATTAGCTATTGGAAATCGAAAACTATATAGGATTCCTTCAGCCAATCGAGTAGAACCAGTTGCCACTTCGTACACTAACACCACCTGCATCAAATTGGGAAGAAACTATAACAAAAGTCAGAACCCATAATTAACTGGGCAAAAGATGGGAGGAACATAGGAAGAAGGGTGAATCTGAGGCAAGGGAGAAGTCAACCAAATTGAACTGAGCACGAATAATAACAATATCTAAGGCATTGATTCCGTATGTACAGGTGGCCATGAGTGATTGAGTTGATGAGCATCAGCTACAAGCCTACAACTGAAACCAAAACTTCTATGTGCACAGTCACACCCAAACATAAGCGTTCTGGAAACATAGTACATAATCTGAACCACAAAACTACACGCAGACATACTCATTCCGGTCGACCATCTTTACTTAAACATGCCACTACTTCCACACATACAATTGCTGTATCATGAACTAATCAAGGGCGGCCAGCGCAACCCCCATGACAACCCGTGGTATATCCACCTCAGAACATCCAATTTGTGTATGTAATCACAAGCCTGTAGCAGCAAGTCACGGTGAACTCAGTGAAAACCTGGGAATCAAAGAATTGGGGTTAGAAGTATTCCTAAATTCTTTTTTTTATGGAGTAGAAGTGTTTCTACATTCCCTGGAGAAAGAATTGAGTTAAGAGGGTAGGTAGGAGGGAGCGGAGACAGGCATAGCTCACAAGATGGAGTGGTGACCTAAGCATCAACGATGTCTGTCGGAGACTGTCATAGAATTAAGAAGCCAAAGAGGGGAGTGGGGAACGAACAGCGACACGGGAGAGCCTATATAGACGCGCGTGGAGTGAAGTAGGAACACACAGCCGACATAGTAACTGACTTGCAATAATCGTCCTTCGGCGAGTTAGCGTATATCAATCACCATAAGGTGTGTAGCAAGAGCGATTTATTTTCTCAATATAGCGAGTCGACTCCAATCGACAGGAGATGATTCGTTGCAATCCGTGATACATCTTCTGAAGGTCCCTTTTTGCCATCTTCAAACTTGTTGTCCCTATCTTGTCCATACTTTGTATAGGTCCGCCATCTAATCATGTACATTTACCCTGATCATTTTTACACACAAATGACTTAATTCGTTTCGCAAGATACAACAGACCAAAGCAAGTTATAATTAAACTTGTAATCAAGAAAAACATCTAGAATTACAATTAGATGCCCGATGCAACACAAGCTAAAAAAGACTTTCAGAACCAATCTGTAGTACTGATGATCCTTGCAGTGCAATCTGTGTTGGATATCATGAAGCAAAATACCTAAGTAGTACTCTACTGTCTACATGATAGAGGCGTTCTCCTCCTGTCCTCCTACTTTCTCCTCCTCACGCATCTAGGGGAAGATATGGTTGATGTAGGGCGGAAGCGGAGGCTCTCTTGAACAGCAGCGTGGCTGAGACACTGGTTGAATCGGCATGTAGCCGGCAAGATGACCAGTTGCATCACTCGAGGTCGAGATCGTGCAAGGTCGATGTTCCTCAAGGACGAGATCAGGGGAGCCCTAATGCCTGCGTGATATGGAGCAATAGATTGCAATTGGCAAGCCTGCTATTTCCCCCAATTTAAATCCAACCCTCACGTCCTCATCCTCTCATCTCCTCTTCCACCAACACGGATACCAGATCGAGAGTAACTGAACCTATCAAAAATAGGGGATGCATGGAAGGGGGAGAGACACATACCAGTAGAGGATTGACCTAAGATCGCTGGTGAGATTTTCTGCCTAGATCACAGGAACATCCGATGTCGCCATCGCCATGATCGCTATTTTTTCGTGCGAGATTTGGAGTTTGTAGCGATCCGGGCGGCTCGACTTCGACAGAGATGTGCTAATTGGCGACTCATTCCAGCGTCAAGCGGATGGTTGCCATTTTCCATCATCTCTCTCTCTCTGTACGGCAGTGACCTCACCCGGCGATCCACATCTCAAGGCCTAGCCGAGATTGGGAGGTGGATAGAGAGCCGTATCGCGACTGTCCGTTTGGCATCGAACGTCAACCCGCATCAATGACAAGAGACCTCCAATTTTGTTACGAGAATAGCGGCCCACACAGGAGGTGCATCGCACGGCCAGTAACGACCAGTGTATGCCATCAGACGCCCAAAATTGATGGAGGCATGAGAGAGCTGGAAAAGTGTTCGGTTATAATGTTTCTAAATAGCCCATTATTGTACCACACGGTTATTATACATGGGCAAAGAGTATAGGCAGTAATAATGACTAATAAGCCGTCAAATCACGAGGCCCACCTTTCTCTATGTTTGACTGAGGAAGTAGCCATCATTTCGCTCCTCGTTGAATATCCATCTGCTGCTACCTCCGCAAATAAATAAAAATCTGCTTCTACCTCCGTAGCATGGTTAATAATATAGCCATGTCAATCACGACGTAGAAATATCATTCACTGATACAATATGGCTGGATCTAAGGCTGGTGATTTTTTTTACTTTGTCTCTTTCTCTTTTTGTCTCATTTACTCATTTTACATAGGAGCATGTGTAGAGGATGGCTATTCCTTCCGATGGGACTTCTTCATGGGGTTTAAGACCAAGCAGCTCCGAATGATACCCGCTGCCCCCACTCTGAATCATGTCATCTATGATAGGGAGTACTCCCATTGCAACAATAAAGTCCATTAGGTCTAGCACGTCCTGTAAGAAGAGACTGTCACGCAAAGCATACATCTTGTTGCCTTCTTCCTCATACAGTACGTACCACTGGTACGTACTACTACTACTACTCGTTCTCCTATAAACATTCGCTTGGCATCTCCAAAATATTAACCTTGCGCTTGGCTCTTCGCCTCTTCGGGAAGTCGAGCAATAATGGTATTGCAGTATATATCGTTTTGGCTATCTGAGACCGGATGAACTGCTGCACGTCCACCACGTGGGCGAGGGTCGAGCGAGGGTCGAGGGGCGAGGGAGAGTGTGTACTATTACGTCCGTTTTAATATGGACTACATACGGAGCAAAATGAGTGAATATACACTCTAAAATACGTCTATATACATTAGTGTTTGGAGTATGTACTAGTAGTTCATATTGAAATCTACTAAAAGACATATATTTCAAACAATATGATAATCTCTCTAACCAAGGTAGGGACGAGGAGTAAATGGAGGGAGTAGTAAAAAAAATTCCTCGTCCTGCGAGCCACCGCGCCCGTGGGCAAGGCGGGCGTAAGGCGTAGTAAGCAAGCTTTACCTTGTCTTGCGAGCCACCGCGCCCGTGGGCGGGGGAGACGGCGTACTAAGCAAGCTTCTCCTCATTCTGTGAGTTGACGGGACACATCAAAAGTAATACGTATAGAGCATCTCTAGTGTATAGAGCCTTGCTTCTAAGGTAGGCCCCACATGGTTTGCCTCTTTTTAACATAACGCGGCAAGTTGCAATTTGTTTGTTCACCCGTGGTACACGATCCTCCATCAAGTGGACAACCAGTACACGTGTCAAATTACCACGTGGGCTGCCTTTTCGTATAGAAATGAGCTCCACCATGTACCCGTGCGGGTGTGGTTGGGAAAGAGATGGGAGTATGTGCGCCGTGCGTGCACCTCTTCTCTTCGTGCACGTCCCCCACCTACGTGGGTGTGTGTGAGAGAGATACAAACCTAGACAGATGGCGTGTGCGTTCGTGAGTGTTTTTTGTTGGGGTATGTGATTTCGTGAATGTATTTGTGGGAATATGTGTCGATGATATCTCAAACAAAAATTTGGCACATGCAATGTGTGTGAAATAGAGGCCTATCTATATCATATATAGAGGGAGCGATCCACGAGAAGGGAGGGAGGGGTCATAGATATCGATAGAGTCGAAGAGAGGATCAAGTGGGTGGGTGCGAGATCGATGAAGAGAGCCATCGAAATTGTGTGTGTGCAAGTCAAAGATATAGGGCGACTGTGTTGGGGAACGTAGCAGAAATTCAAAATTTTCTACGCATCACCAAGATCAATCTATGGATTAATCTAGCAACGAGGGGAAGGGGAGTGCATCTACATACCCTTGTAGATCGCGATGCGGAAGCGTTGCAAGAACGCGGATGAGGGAGTCGTACTCGTAGCGATTCAGATCGCGGTTGATTCCGATCTAAGCACCGAAGAACGGTGCCTCCGCGTTCAACACACGTGCAGCCCGGTGACGTCTCCCACGCCTTGATCCAGCAAGGAGAGAGGGAGAGGTTGGGGAAGACTCCATCCAGCAGCAGCACGACGGCGTGGTGGTGATGAAGGAGCGTGGCAATCCCGCAGGGCTTCGCCAAGCACCGCGAGAGAGGAGGAGGAGGGAGAGGGGTATGGCTGCGCCGAAAGAGAGACGTTCTCGTGTCTTGGGCAGCCCCAAACCTCAACTATATATAGGGGGGCTGCGCCCCCTCTAGGGTTCCCACCCCCAAGGGATGGCGGCCAGCCCTAGATCCCATCTAGGGGGGCGGCCAAGGGGAGGAGAGGGGGGGCGCCACTAGGGTGGGCCTTAAGGCCCATCTGGACCTAGGGTTTGCCCCCTCCCACTCTCCCATGCGCCTTGGGCCTTGGTGGGGGGGCGCACCAGCCCACCTGGGGCTGGTCCCCTCCCACACTTGGCCCACGCAGCCTTCTGGGGCTGGTGGCCCCACTTGGTGGACCCCCGGGACCCTCCCGGTGGTCCCGGTACATTACCGATATCACCCGAAACTTTTCCGGTGACCAAAACAGGACTTCCTATATATAAATCTTTACCTCCAGACCATTCCGGAACTCCTCGTGACGTCCGGGATCTCATCCGGGACTCCGAACAACATTCGGTAACCACGTACATACTTTTCCCTATAACCCTAGCGTCATCGAACCTTAAGTGTGTAGACCCTACGGGTTCGGGAACCATGCAGACATGACCGAGACGTTCTCCGGTCAATAACCAACAGCGGGATCTGGATACCCATGTTGGCTCCCACATGTTCCACGATGATCTCATCGGATGAACCACGATGTCGGGGATTCAATCAATCCCGTATACAATTCCCTTTGTCTATCGGTATGTTACTTGCCCGAGATTCGATCGTCGGTATCCCGATACCTTGTTCAATCTCGTTACCGGCAAGTCTCTTTACTCGTTCCGTAACTCACATCATCCCGTGATCAACTCCTTGGTCACATTGTGCACATTATGATGATGTCCTATCGAGTGGGCCCAGAGATACCTCTTCGTTTACACGGAGTGACAAATCCCAGTCTCGATTCGTGCCAACCCAACAGACACTTTCGGAGATACCTGTAGCGCACCTTTATAGTCACCCAGTTACGTTGTGACGTTTGGTACACCCAAAGCATTCCTACGGCATCCGGGAGTTGCACAATCTCATGGTCTAAGGAACTGATACTTGACATTAGAAAAGCTCTGAGCAAACAAACTACACGATCTTGTGCTAGGCTTAGGATTGGGTCTCGTCCATCACATCGTTCTCCTAATGATGTGATCCCGTTATCAACGACATCCAATGTCCATGGTCAGGAAACCGTAACCATCTATTGATCAACGAGCTAGTCAACTAGAGGCTTACTAGGGACATGTTGTTGTCTATGTATCCACACATGTATCTGAGTTTCCTGTCAATACAATTCTAGCATGGATAATAAACGTTTATCATGAACAAGGAAATATAATAATAACCAATTTATTATTGCCTCTAGGGCATATTTCCAACAGACTGATCTACCGGAACGTCAGAGGCTACATGGCAAGTTTGTGTGTGGCAGGGAGACATGACTAGAGCGCTTGATGTACCGGTGTGTGTGGGGGGGAGGGGGAGGCAGAGAACTAACTAGAGAGGTAGATCGACTCGTATATGTCACTAGTAGAAAAAGGGTCAAATGTGAGACATTAGTGCCGGTTTGCATTTGAGCCGGCACTAATGTGTCCATTAGTGCCGGTTCAAACGACTAGGCGGGAGGAGATCTTTAGTACCGGTTCGGGGCGAACCTTTAGTACCGGTTCATGCCACGAACCGGTACTAAAGAGAATGGGGCCCGGCCAGCACCTTTAGTACCGGTTCGTGGCACGAACCGGTAGTAAAGAGGTTGTGGCAGGCTGTTTTTAGTCCCACCTCGCTCCCCTAGCAAAATTTTTACCACCTTAAATATGTTACTTCTCAAACTATCACAAGCACTTGGTCTTCATTGAACTCTATGTGTAGAATTTGTGGTCGCAATATGAGTCTTCACCGGTTTCTAAACCGTTGACGACTCATATTGACAATTCAGATTGTACACAAAAAGATCATTGATAATCAATGTATTTTTTATGATAATCAATGTTTTTTAAACTTATTTGAACTCCAGCCTATTTTTGCGTTCAGTATGCATCATTCAAAGCGACCTCATAAATTTCCAACATGTTCTGACATTATTTGCTGTTTTTCAGTCATTTACCGATTTGTTTAGAGAGCTAAATGACGATGAAATTGAAAATCACTACAAAATGAACTCTGGAAATGTTGGAACTTGGCATGGTATCATCATTTCACCCGCATAGCATGTGCAAAAGAGTAGAGAGGGTCACAGCGAAAACTGGACACACCTCGTGTACAAACTGGACAATCTCTTTCGGAGTATCAGGGTTTCGGACGAGAACTCATCTGTTACACGGGCACTTCAATGTTTTTTAATGTTATTTGAACTCCAGCCTATTTTTGCGTTCAGTATGCATCATAATAAAACAGAAAATAAATAAAACAGAAAAGACAAAAAACTATATAAAAAAATTACTCAAAAATAAATAATGCAGAAAAGAAAAACTATATAAAAATTGTTATATTCACAAAGAAACTAAATACAGCAAAAAACTACTCAGAAATAAATAGAAGAAATTATATAAAAAATTGTTGGTGCGCTGCCCAGTGGGCCTGCTAGACCTAGGGTTTGCAAATACAGGCCCAGAAGGGCTAGCAGGCTCACAGGGCAGCGCGCCGAAGTTAGGCCCAGAAGCCTGCTATATAGAGAAGTTCGAAGGAGCAGCCACGGCTGGGTTTATAAACCAGTGCGGCTGCCCTTCGCTCGGCGAGGTGGGACTAAACATTGTGCACCCCTGGTGGCAGCGCACAACCATTAGTATCGGTTGGTGGCTCCAACCGGTACTAATGCGTGGGCCTTTAGTACTAAAGGGGGCCGTTTCCCGCCGCTTGACCTGACAAAATTGGCCTTTAGTACCGGTTGATGACTCCAACCGGTACTAAAGGCCCCTCCTATATATATGGCACTTACGAAAAAATCAGTTTCATCGACCCACTTCTTCTCCAACTTCATCGCGCGACATCGCCGCCGCCGCCGCGCCGTCACCCATCGCGCGCCACCCTCGTCGGCCCCGCCGCCCTCGCCGCCCCCGCCGCCCGTCGTCGCCGTCACCCCCGCCGCCCGTCGTACGCCGTCACCGCCGTCGCCCCCGCCGCCCGTCGCCGCCGCCCCATACTACGTCGCCGTCTCGATCGCGCCGTCGCCCCCGGCCCGCCGCCCGTCGTCGCGCTGTCCCCGTCGCATCGCCGTCTCGCGCCGCCGCCCGTACGCCACCGCCCCCCGCTCGTACACACATACACACACACACACATACACACACACACACACATATTTTTTTACTTATTTTCTGTTTACTGTTGTTTAGATTAATGTTAGATGAATTACGTAGATAAGAATATTAGAATGTTAATGTTAGATGAATTATATGGAAAAGATGTTAAATATTAATGTCAATTTTAGATGAATTAGCTAAATATTAATTAGGTATATATATGAGATTTGAACTAGTTGAATTAATATAACTAGTTTATTTTTAGTATGAAAATTAATAGAACAAGTTTATTTTTAGTATGAAAATTTAGGTATATGAGATTATTTGAACTAGTTGAATTAATATAACTAGTTTATTTTTAGTAAATGCTTAGTTGAACTAGTTGAATTAGTAGAACTAGTTTATTTTTAGTATGAAAATTAGTAGAACAAGTTTATTTTTAGTAAGAAAACTGAGGTATATGAGATTATTTGAACTAGTTGAATTAATATAACTAGTTTATTTTTAGTAAATGCTTAGTTGAACTAGTTTATTTTTAGTAAGAAAATTTATGTATATGAGATTTGATGATCTAATTAAAATATTACTATATATAGCTACTATATATATATTTTAGTAAGAAAATTAATAGAACTAGTTTATTTTTAATAAATTCTTAGTTGAATTAGTTGAATTAATAGAACTAGTTTATTTTTAGTAAGAAAATTTAGATATCTGAGATTTGACGATCTAATTAAAATATTACTATATAGAACTAGCTACTTTATTTTAGTAAGAAAATTAATAGAACAAGTTTATTTTTATTAAATGCTTAGTTGAATTAATAGAACTAGTTGAACTAATAGAAGTAGTTGAATTAGTTGAATTAATAGAACTAGTAAGTGTTTAATGTTTCACCTATATGAACATAGGAAATGTCGTCTGACGACGAAAAAGATTTCATTAAGTGCGAATACTGTGAAGACCAGCGCGGCTGTGCGACAGAAATTTCCTTGTTGATGATAGGCGCTTCAGCATCAAGCTGGATGAGACCTTCGAAGTGGATACAGTAAGTCACAACGACAAGTCTTTTTTCGTAATTAAGCATGACTTATATATGCTTCATTTGCTTCAACTTATAATTTTTAAATTTTCACTATTCTACTAGCGCATCCCCTGCCATGCAAGAATTTTTGTCTTGGATAAGATAGGTTTCAGTGCTATGGAAACTATGGAGGTAAAGAGAGTTTACCTGAAGACCGAGCATGGTTATACTTTCAACGTCAAATTATACAATGCAGACACGTACACCTATTTTGAATGCAAAACTTGGCAAGCACTATGCAAGGCTTATGCATTTGAGCCTGATATGGTTATCACCTTTGATATTCGTCCGGAAGATGATATTGAAGGTAATAGAGACATCTGGGTCGATGTGCAGACGCCTCCAGTTCTACCATTATGTGAGTTTCTCAACCATATTTATGTCTTTGATATTGTTTATTCAAAAATAGTTGACAACTAATTTCTATTGACAGCTTATTTCCATTCAAGCAAACATGTCCGGCGCTTGGTAGACAGGACCTACTACTGTCCCGGAGCTGAACTAAACTGCGAGGAGATAAGTCATTATGTTTCATGGCTTGAGGATCTTCATACTGTTAAGACAAATTTTCTTCCTGCACTTAGAAATGTTAGTACTCAAAACGTGCGACCAATAGTGATCGTATTGAACTACGGTCACATCTATTTACGAAAGATGGTAAGATTTTTACTATTTGTCCTCAGTGCATCTTTTGCATACATTATTTTTTTTGCTAAACTTTCATTGCTAAGTATATTTATTACTATACGATGTTCTTCAACAGGGACTCCCGATGATAGTTGTGCCTGAGTGGATCGAGACTAAAGGTCACATGTCAATGGTTAGCTTACGGCCAAGATATCCTACATTGCACATGAGTGCATTCAGGATTTCTAAAAGCGATGAATGCTTAATAGTGAAAGATTGGAGCAAAATTGTTAACGATCCCAGAGAAGTACTAGGGGGCAGCAATGAGAAGCGCAGCCCACGATTAGGAGACAGGTTCATCTGCATGCTCCAGTATGATGAATCAGGAGAGCTATACATGTTCTATGCTATTTTACCTGAGAGAGAGCAGCAGGAGTGATTTAGCTAGTTCATGCTCTTAGTACTTTTGTCCTCTCATGTCCGTGTTCTTCGTCCTGAACTTAATCTCAAAGGGTGATTTGCTTTTGTGGTGTTATGAACGCTTATAATATGATGACCATGTTGAACTCGATGATATCTTTGCTTCTGGTACAAGTGAATGTTTTTTCTTTAAGATAGTGTTGGTGCTGATTAGATAGCGGTAATGACTATGATGATTAAACAGTGGTAATGACAGCTATGATGATTTTTAGCTAGCTAATTTACTGTTGTTGATGATATGATGCAAGAATTTTTATATTATACTTGATCACTTAATTATAGGTGATCAAGTATAATATGGATATGGCATATACTTGATCACTTAGCTAGGATCCACATGCATCCAGTAAAAACTAATCTGCGGTACTTTCACCTAATGATTTAACAACTAAAATAATCACTAAATTAAATTGAAAACACAAAATTAAAGGAAAACTAAAAAATAACACCAAAACACCCCCAAACATTTAGTACCGGTTGGTGTTACCAACCGGTACTAATGTCCTGCACGCACCCGCGCCTGGCTCGTGCCACATGGTGGCACTTTAGCGCCGGTTCGTGATAAACCGGTACTAAAGAAGGGGGACCTTTAGTCCCCACTCTTTAGTGCCGGTTGTGGAACCGGCACTAAAGGCCCTTACGAACCGGCGCTAAAGCCCGGTTCTGCACTAGTGTGTGTTCAGAAGGAGAGACCCAACTATGTCTTAAGGGAGATCGGTCGACATCCATACATAAGTGAAGGACGGGAAATAGGTTGGGACACACACACACTCACAGAGAGAGAGAGAAAGGGAGGGAGGGAGAGGGGTAGAGTGCTGGATGGGTGATGGAGTTGCTTCTCGAAGATGGTGGGAGAGGCCTACTAGACAAACTGAGTGTAGAACTGCAATATTACCAATAAGAGTGGGGATGTGTTTCTGTGTGTGCGTTTGCGTGATAGATGTGTCGGGATGCATGCATGGATAATGAAGGGGGACCATGTGTTTGTTAAGCAGACCTAACTAGATCGGTAGATCAATTGTTGTTTGTCGGAGGGAGAGACATAACTAATGAGTTAGATCGGTCGACGCGTGGGGAAAACGAGTTATAACGACCTAGCATATGTATAGCGGGAGATCGGTCGGTGTACATCCATTTCTTAGAGGTAAATAAGGCCCAGCGAGACGGATAGACAGAGAGAATGGAGCTAGGAGGTGGTGCGAGAGGCCTACTAGCTAGATAGGGGGAGGAGTGTGCGATTGTGAGATCGATGAAAAGAGGGGCGAGAGTTTACACGTGCGTGGGACCGTGTGAGAGACACGAGGCATGGACACAGAAAGGAGGAGATGGAAGATACGTGTGTATGTTGTAGGCAGACATCGCTGGAAAGGTTTATCGATCGATGTGTGTCGGAAAGGAGTTGTGGAAACCGTGAGAGAACGACCTAACGAAAAAAATGAATGTGCGCGATGGATAGAATGCTGAGGGAGGGGAGGGCGAGGAGGGCATGTGCATGCACGAGAGAAAGTTAGTGCTAGCTATAAAGGTTGGCGGACGGCAAAGGCCTTTGCCGTCAGCCAGCAGACGGCAAAGAGATGGCTGATGGCAAAGCCTACCATTGTCGTCCGCTGCCTCTTTGCCATCTGCTTTCTGGTGGCTGATGGCAAAGCTCATCTTTGCCGTCCGCTGGCTGACGGCAAAGATCCTGGTTCCAGCAGTGTGTAATGCATATTGAAATGATGGGTTTTCCGCAATTTTGTCTTGAAAATACTTGAGCATGCTATCTGCTTGGCCATATGTCATCTCTCGTTGTTTCTTCGTCCGCAAATAGTTCTTCCAATCATGAAAGGTGTACCTAAGATTGAGATGTCCGTCAACTTGGCGACTAGTCAACTCATGTGCAACTTTTGGTCCAATTCCCGCATCGTCCGCCGTTTCAATTTCAAAAGCTTGTAGCTTTGAATTTTTCCTTTGTGACACCATCAAAGGTAAGGTCTCCGGTAGGACACTTTCAGATTTCCCTTCTTTCTGTCCATTTTCAGATTTATGTAGACTTGACATTCAGTTCTAGTTTCAGCGCGAGGACACTTGGTTAAATGATCCCTTTTGTCTTGCGATCGAAGTCCCTCATTTGCACGGACAAATCTACATGATGTAATCTTGCCATCGGATGATCTTCTGTTTGTGTACCTTTTCCTGACCTCAAAGCCTTTTTGTCCACTATAGCTAAGCCAAAGTGCCCAAGCCTCATCCAAACTACCCAATTCCATGCCGACATGAGGTACCAAACCAGACGGTATAGTTCTATGATAGAAAAATAATATGAGCAGTTGACACGAACAATGTAGAGAAGATATTAGAACCAATAATACTGGAAAAAAAGATGGCACACAAGAAGTAACAATAATACTGGAAATATTAGAACCAAGAATGCTGAAAGTAGTAATACTTGGGACAGCTAAAATCTATATTTTTTAGAAATGGAGGAGACCCCAGACCTTTGCATCTGGACGATACATGTAGCCACTTTATTAATTATTCATACAAGACCTTACAAAGTCATACAACAGTAAGACTAAAGCCACCGTCTAGGCAACATCTGTCGCTACTCCTATCCAGTTGATGTACGGATGCTGATAGTCTGGGTCTAATACCAAACAGACCTCGCAGCCAAACCTAACATCTAAGACCTGAGGTTCCAAAACGTCTGCCGGGTATGGGGCACCCACCAGTCCGGTGCACTCCTCAACCGGGACGCCTGCTGGGTATGAGGCCGCCGCAGCCACCTGCCACCAATCCATCTTCAGTGATGTACTGCTGCATCTACCTTGCCCGGTCTAGCTGCCGTCAACGCCACCACGACGCCAGACAACGCCACCATCCTGCGCTCGTCCATCATCACACGCCCACCGGCGAGACCCTGCTGCTCCATGCCGCCGAGACCCGCCGTCATCGACGCGAGAGAAGGCACGCCACACCACCTCACGCCTCTTCCATCCGGCGCTGCTCCACAAACGATGCCCCCAATAGGGAACACGACACCGCATCACCGCCATCATCCAATCCGGATATCTTAGGATTTCTCCCGGAGCGGCACGAGCAGGTTGACGATAGTTGCTTGACGATGCCTTCATCAAGGTAACGACATAGACGCCGCTGTCGCCTGCCATGACCGGAGTCAGCTCGGTTTTCACCGGCGACTACGTCTCCCCAACTCGCCGCCGATGCTAATAGTGGGATCCAAGATATGTCACTACCAGCCTGGCCAACCGCCTTCGGTGGAGAAGGCTGCCACCACCACCATGCCCGGGCCAAAAGACCCGGACGTCCTCGTGCCGCGAAGATTACCCGGGGGGATCTCCTCTTGCCGTTGTTGAGACGAGGCGCAACCGCAGTGGATCTGGATCTAAACCCCTCGGGCCCAGATCAGATCTCACCGCAGCCAAAATCTCATCCACCAAACGGCCGCCAAAGATCTCCTGGCCACCGCCAACCCGCTACTGTCATTGGAGGAGGAGGGAGATGGACGCCGCTGCCCCCACGCGTTACCACTGGTCGAGGACTGCGCCGCCGCCGCTGCCTCACCACAGGGGCTTCGCCCCCCGGCGTCATCAGCGACGGCGGCGGTAATGGGAGGCGATGGAGGGAGAGGTCTAAGGGGCGGTGTGGACGGGGACTCCCCGAGGGCGGCGCGGCGCCGCCGCCTCGGGGGAGAAAGGTCACGAGGGGCAATGCAAGTAAGAAAGTGATTTTGTGATACTTACATATTGGAATCAAGGCGCCCTGTGTAGCCTTTTCTCTGTCAGCCTCTTCTTCCATCTGAGTTATATAAAATAGATTTCAACCGATAGTTTCTTTCATGACAAAAGGGACAATTTGATCGAGTTCAAAGCAATCTGATGATAAAAAATCGATTAATTTCAATGGTCCTTCATTAAGAAGACTGCAACAGAAGGATAAAATATAGAGACGCACGAACAAGATTGAAGAGCAGGCAGCTTGTCACCTCCAAGATCGATTCCCTCACCAAGGCTGCCTTTTCTGGTATGGCATCGGTTGTACATCAAATTTCAACCATCAATTTCTTTCATGACAAAAGGGAAAGCTTGAAAGATTGATCTAATTGTATGAGCCCTTCATGAGGAAGACATCAGAGAGGAAGACAAAATACTGAGACATACGCACAAAATCGAAGAGAAGGGTAGCTCTTCCTGATGGCGTTCGTTACCTTCATCGAAGGGAAGGTGGCCTTTTCCGTCGTGATCTCGCGCCGTTCTGCCTGCTTGCACGCCCTTTTTTCTATTCTCGCGCCTTTTTCCTCTACCATCACGCTGGACTGGGCTGTATCGTCGTTTGTGGGCTGACTGGGCTCGCTCGATTCAACTGCTGGCTGTAGTTCACACTGCGCATCGTCGGATGCTAGATGAACAACGCTGGTCGTACTATCGTCCCTCGGCAGTAATTGGCTTTACGTCAGAGGATCTGGTTCCCATTTTGTGTCCAAAGATTCTGTCCGGACTGTCACGTAGCGAGGGCTCAGTTGCATCTGACAAATTATTCAATTTTCTGAAGCGTACTGTCGATTTATTCAGTTATCTGAAGCATACCGCTTGAGCTGGGTTATAAAGATCGGACGGTCGGAAAGCTTGGACGTGGATCTGCGGCTCCTGTGCCGAGTTGGCTATAAGCATGAGGATTAACTGGTTGTAATAGTGGTTCACCAGTCCACTGATTACTGTTTATGCCACTATAACTGTAGCTGCACCATATAAGCTCTCTTCTGTGGAGTGAATCTGGATCCAGTTCTAGGGTTTTACTCCCTTCGTTCGGAATTACTTATCATAAAAATGGATGTATCCACAATTAAAATACATCTAGATACATTTATTTTTTGGACGAGTAATTCCGAACTGAGGGAGTAGTAGAACAGAAAGCTCCAACTCATCGAAGGCTCCCTGTATCCAGGGTTTGGTCTTGTGTTTCCTCGTTTCCCTTCACCGACCCCCGCCGCCCGCCGCCGCCGGCCGCAGCCACTCCTCCAGCCGTCACCACTACGCCGCTTGTCCCACCCACTTAAGCTTCTCCCCTCTCTCGCGCTGGCGTTCGCGTCCAACTGCGGCGCCCGACCGCCGTGCCTCTGTCGGGCGGGGGGTACAAACGGAAGGAATGGGCCGGGAGGAGATCCAGATGCGGCTAGCGATGGCGCCGTCCGTCAGTCCGTGCCCCTCAGCAACCGTGCTGGCGACCTGGACACTGGACAGGGAGATGGATGCTCTGGAACTGGAAGGCCAAGCATACAAGTTTCTTCGCCGCCGGCCAGGAAGAGGGCCACATCGCGGAGTCGCTCTCCTGGCGCTACTAGGTGAGAACACATCCACTGAACTACTAGTCTCTAGTGAGATACAGTATTAGGTCGCAATCGACCATAACTTGTTTTCGGAAAGGATTAGTGTGGTGCAAGGTTGTGTTTCGTACTTCATGTACACAGTTACCTATTTCTTCTATCCATGCTATTTGCTGTTCCCATTTGGCCCGGAGGTTTAGATTTGTGTGTGTGTGTGTGACACACACACATACACCTGCTGTTCCCTCATCTATGTAGAAAAAATGTACTCTTTGTGCATCTACTTCTTGTTGCATTGCTCACCTGCTCAGACGGCATACACAAAATTTACATGCCAGTGGCCAGTGGCATACACAAAATTCTACTTCCTCCGTAAAGAAATAAGAGCGTTTAGATCACTAAAGTAGTGATCTAAATGCTCTTATATTTGTTTACAGAGGGAGTAGTACATTATACATGGTTTCAGTAGGCCAGTGTATAATACACAACTTTTCCATGCCAGGCACAGTAATACTCCCTCTGTAAACAAATATAAGAGCGTTTAGAACACTATTTTAGTGATCTAAACACTCTTATATTTCTTTACGGAGGGAGTACAAGTTAGAGATCACACGCAAGAAAGAAAAATGAATGGCGCACACCGGAATCTCCATGTCCTACACGATAATAGGAGTTAGGGAATGTCACAGTCTTTTAATTTCTCAGTGAAGTTTCAATGGCACACGCCAAGTTTTCTCTTTTCTATTTATTCTATAGAAAGTAACTATATTTCTCATTTTATTAAAGTTTAAGTTGTGTTGCTATCTGCCTTTTCCATCTTCTTTGTGTCGCCTACTAAGTTGTAGCTCCAAACGGTCAATGCTTTCGCTTCCCAACTTGTTTGATACTCTATGTGAGTAGAATATTGTCGAAGCCTTTCTTGCCATTTAATTGCTCCTTCTTGCAGCACGACTTCTAAAGAGCCCCGCATCACCATGGTAGTATGGGAGAGAAATTTGGGAAGTTTAATTAGCTTCTTCACTCACTTGGTCACCTCTCTGTCCTTCCTCTCCATGCATTTGTTGTTCCGGTCATTCGTTCTATCATAGAAGATTTAGAAGATTCGATTGCAATGAGTCTTGTATTCTCTCTCTCAGAGATATACTCACTACCATCTTAGGGGTGGAGAGTAACAAGGGTATGATCAGTTATCTGGTCCTCACATATGTTCAAACCAGTATTTGCCATGATTTTAACCAGGTGCATATGGTGTTGATTGTAGAGCTGATCAAGTAGTCCCTCGGTTTCATGTCAAGCTAGCTATTTTTCAAGTACCAACTCAACAGGGGCAGGGGCTTCTTGCATCTCCATATGGAAAAAAGAGTTGCCCAGTTAAACCAGATACAAAGGCCACAGAGCTTCCACCGATATTCGGTTGCGTTTGTAGTTCATATATACAATTAGGTCTCTTCCATCCATGCTATTTGCTGTTCCCATTTGGTCCGGAGGCTTGAGATTTGTGTGTGCGCACGGGCGTGCACGCATACATACCACAAATACTAGCCCATTCTGACAGTTCAGACTTCCGCCATAGTCAAACTGTTAACTGGCAGGCCTACTACAAACTAACAGGCTATAACGTAAAAACAAATCTTCCTCTGTTATTTTTAATTTATAGCTTGTTGGTCTTCTTCTCTCTCCAGGTTCATATTTATTCAGAGTGGAAAGTATATTGCCTGACACATTAAGTCGGCTACGTGCAAACCATTTTGTGTGGATACAACATGTTGATTTGATATCTAAACAATGATTTATATGATTTTACTCAGCTATTAGTTTGACCTATATATCTTCTTATTTCCATTAAGTGTTTCTTGTAAATGTATGCAACTTGCATTGGTTTTTTTTCTTGCACACACGACCTACATGTTCCTTGCTGCTCACTCTGCGCACATCATATATTATGACGTTATTTGGAGTGCTATTGTTTGAACTTGAAGTGCACGAGATGTATCACATATCTCATTACTTTTTAATATTATCTGCACAGATTTGAGGCTCTGCTGTTGGCACTGTCATAAGATGAGTCCGAGAAATCGCACTGGATGTTGCTAGCAATATCTTCTGGATATTGCTGCCAGATCAGAGAGTATTGTTTTCACAGTAGCTGTTAACCAGGTATATTCCATTTCTGTAATCTTTCATTGACTTTATATGGATCTTCATATGCTGTTAAGTATGTTAAAGTTTAAAACAGGAGTGCTTCTGGCTACTAGTCTGTGACTTATCACATGATCTGGGCTTCACACCTTATCCGAGGAAATCTTGGATGTCCAATAGAGTATTTTTGTAATAATAGGGCAAGGCACAAGGGTTCACTACATAAGAATATGACTGACTGGACGGCAAGTATAATGTGGATTACCATGGGTGGGAGGGAATTAACCATGCACTAATTGGTGACTAACACAGGCAGCCCTCACCTCAGTAATACCACTGTTTCCTATTCATGTGGAACATCGACGATGACGTTGGATCCATAGCTTGACCATTGTCTAGCCGTGCATGAGTGAAGGTATTGCTTGATGATAGAGGGACCGAGCCTGTATACCTGAGCTCGTTGCATGAACCTTGTTTGAGTTATGGGCCAAACACATTTACAAAAGTTAACTATAAATTGCCGGCAACTGCTGCTGACCGTGGGGCGCTTACGGAAGGATTTTGACATCGATCACTCGTTCCTTTCACGAGAATGATTTTAACCATGCGACTTTTCTGGTACTGAAGACTGAAGAGCTAACTTTGATAGCACTCAGTACAATTGACAGAGTGCAAAGTGTCAAGCTCGCCCTCCGTCACTTTCGGCTGCATGGCGAGCCAGACTACCTCCTTTAGTGTTTGATGATACACAACTAGCAACTCGTCCCTGTGCGAAGGCTCGTTCTGGGCCCAGCACTGGAAGCTTACTGAGAAGTCATGGGCGCCTAGCCCATCAAATTCTTCACCTTGCCGGCGTGCCAAAACTGCTACTAGATTGCTGCACTAGCTGGCATGCATGCTACCGGAAATGATGCAACACATCATGTCAGACTGCTCGTTCTCGTTCTCAAGGCAGACTTGGTTTTGTGTTGAACCGATGGCAATAAGGCACTCTACCTAGTCGGCGGCCTTGGTCCGCAAAGGTCCTGAGTGACACCACAATTGATTGACATTGCTGGAACAGAGGGAGTATTAGGTTGCGACATACACAACATTCTAATACATTATATATGGTTTTAGTAGGCCATTGTGTATAATACACAACATTTCCATGCCAGACACAGTAATAAGAGTTAGAGGTCATACGCGAGAAGAAGAAAATGAATGGCGCACACAGGAATCTCCTTGTCCTACACGATAATAAGAGGTAGGGAATGTCACCGTCTTTTAATTTCTTAGTGAAGTTTGAATGGCACACACAAAGTTTACTAGTTTCCATTTATTCTGAATAAGTTGTGTTGCTATCTGCCTTTTCCAACTTCTTTGTGTCGCCCACTAAGTTGTAGCTCCAAACTTTTAATACTTTCGCTTCGTAACTTGTTTGATATGTGAGTAGACGATCTTGATGAAGCCTTTCTTGCCATTTAATTACTCCTTACAACACGACTTCTAAAGAGCCTCGCATTACCATGGTAGTATGGGAGTGTAATTTGGGAAGTTTGCTTAGCTTCTTGACTTACTTGGTCACCTTATGCCTTTCCTCTCCCTGCATTTGTTGTTCCCGTCATTCGTTCCATCATAGGAGATTTAGAAGATTCGATTGCAATGAGTCTTGTATTATCTCTCTCAGGGATATATCCACTACCATCTTTGGGGGTTGAGAGTAACAAGGGTATGATTAGTTAACTGATCCTCAGATATGTTCAACCCATTATTTACTGTGATTTTAACCATGCACATATGTTGTTGATTGTAGAGCCGATCAAGGAGTAGTCCCTCGGTTTTATGTCAAGCTAGCTATTTTTCAAGTAACAACTCGACATGGGTAGTGGGTTCCTGCATTTCCATATGGAACTAAGGAGGTTGCCCAGTTAATTAGGGGAAACCAGATAGAAAGCCCACAAACCCTCCACAAAGGCCACAAACCCTCCATTGGTCGTTAGTGTGATGGAAACCACAACAAACAAACGAACCAACGACCCACTAAATGGATGTTGTTGAAGAAAACATCTGCCGCATCGAATTCTTCTTGCCCCCTCCACCCATCAAATCCTTCTCCCCTCCACCTAGCAAACCAGATCCGGCATGACGCACCCAAGGAGGGCAGGAAGACTATCACATACTCCTAGAGGAGCACAAAAGAAGCTTCACAAAGCACCACAACACAATTACCGCCAATGTCAACGGCGAGAGAAACCAAAGTCGCGATTAGGAGTAGGTTTTAGCCGACCTGATATTTGTGGTGAATGAATGCGCGTTCATAGAACCATGTGACATTGGCAACACTCGGCACACATACGATCATCACATTATGGGGCTGCTGCCTCGGCATCCGCCTAGCTGCCAATACTAGCACCGGATTTTTTTCTCAAAATATTTCTGTAATTGGCGTAGGCAAAATAGAACATTCTGTGTTCATAATCCTGAAAAGGCTACGCCTGCTATCATCATCATCGCGAGATCTTGAAGAAGAATAAGCCCCAGCTCCAATTAAAAACTATGATCAATGAACGTGCCTTCTGCTTGATCTTTAAGGACTTGATAAAAGGTGAAATATGCTCTCATCTGGACAAGATCAAATTTTCCACCGATCCATCACATACACATACATCTATCACGCCCAATAGCATGTAGAAACCTAAATTACGGATATAGCATTGGGAATTTGAAGTGTGAGCACGATGATATACTAGCAAACAACTAGCAAATCAAACGACCAAGGGGGAGAACAAAGACGGTGCTCAGAACGCTGAGATGTGAGACTCGTGAATCTCTTTCCTGATTTGGGACCTCTAGTCGTTGGCACCGCCAGCACCTCCTACTCCATCGAACACCACCTCCATGGCACCCAGGTTAAAACTATGGACTCCTTAAGGACTTGTGTGCCATGGAGGTGGTCTTCGATGGAGGTGGAGGTGCTGACGGTGCCAACGATTGGATGTCCTAAATCCGGAAAGAGACTCGTCAGTCTCACATCTCAATGCTATGAGAACCATCTCTATTCTCCACCCTTGGCCGTTTCATTTGCTAGTTGTTTGCTAGTGTATCATCCTTCCCACACTTCAAATTTGCATTGCTATATATGTAATTTTGGTTTCTACATGCTCTTGGGCCTCATAGATGTATGCGGATGTGATGGTTTGATGGAAAAATTTGGTGATAGCATATTTCACCTTTTGTCAAGTCCTTTAAGAGCAAGCAGAGGACATGTTCATTGATCACAACTTTTGATTGGAGCTGTGGCTTATTCTTCTTCAGGATCTTGCGTGATTTTAGTAGCAGGCATATCCTTTTCAGGATATGTTCTATTTTGCCTTTGTCAAATATAGGAATACTCTGAGCAAAAAAAATCTGGTACTTCTATTCATCGTGTGTTATGGTTATTTACTACCATATTCTCAATGAAGAAACATTATATGGTGGGAGGTATCCTACTACTGGAAGAAGATTTTGTGTTGTGAAGGGTTTATGTTTCATACCCGCGTCTGTGCTCTTCGACATTTATTTCTTTATGTTGCCGTTTTATTTTCTAAAATTATTAGCCCATTCTGAGAGTTCAGACTTCCGCCGTAGTCAAACCATTACTGGCAGGCATACTACAAACTAACAGGCTATAACTTGAAAACAAATCTTGCTCTGTTATTTTTAATTTATGGCTTGTTAGACTTCTTCTCTCTCCAGCTTCATATTTATTTAGAGTAGAAAGTATATCGCCTGACGCATCAGGTTGGCTACCTGCAAACCATTTTGTGTGGATACAACATGTTGATTTGATATCCAAACAGTGATTTATATGATTGTACTCAGCTAACAGTGTTTTATGTCAAGCTAGCTATTTTTCAAGTAACAACTCGACAGGGGTAGTGGGTTCCTGCATTTCCATATGGAACTAAGGAGGTTGCCCAGTTAATTAGGGGAAACCAGATAGAAAGCCCACAAACCCTCCACAAAGGCCACAAACCCTCCACCGGTCGTTAGTGTGATGGAAACCACAACAAACAAACGCACCAACGACCCACAAAATGGATGTTGTTGAAGAAAACGTCTGCCGCATCGAATTCTTCTTGCCCCCTCCACCCATCAAATCCTTCTCCCCTCCACCTAGCAAACCATATCCGGCATGACCCACCCAAGGAGGGCAGGAAGACTATCACATACTCCTATAGGAGCACAAAAGATGCTTCACAAAGCACCACAACACAATTACCGCCTATGTCAACGGCGAGAGAAACCAAAGTCGTGTTTAGGAGTAGGTTTCAGCCGACCTGATATTTGTGGTGAACGAATGCGCGTTCATAGAACCATGTGACATTGGCAACACTCGGCACACATACGACCATCACAGTATGGGACTGCTGCCTCGGCATCCGCCTAGCTGCCAATACTAGAACCAGTTTTTTTTTCTCAACATATTTCTGTAATTGGCGTAGGCAAAATAGAACATTCTGTGTTCGTAATCCTGAAAAGGCTACGCCTGCTCTCATCGTCATCGCGAGATTTTGAAGAAGAATAAGCCCTAGCTCCAATTAAAAACTGTGATCAATGAACATGCCTTCTGCTTGATCTTTAAGGACTTGATAAAAGGTGAAATATGCTCTCATCTGGACAAGATCAAATTTTCCACCGATCCATCACATACACATACATCTATCACGCCCAGTAGCATGTAGAAACCAAAATTACGGACATAGCAATTGGAATTTGAAGTGTGAGCACGATGATATACTAGCAAACAACTAGCAAATCAAACGACCAAGGGGGAGAACAAAGACGATGCTCAGAACGCTGAGATGTGAGACTCGCGAATCTTTTTCCTGATTTGGGACCTCCAGTCGTTAGCACCGCCAGCACCTCCTACTCCATCGAACACCACCTCCATGGCACCCAGGTTCAAACTATGGACTCCTTAAGGACTTGTGTGCCATGGAGGTGGTCTTCGATGGAGGTGGAGGTGCTGACGGTGCCAACGATTGGATGTCCTAAATCCGGAAAGAGACTCGTCAGTCTCACATCTCAATGCTATGAGAACTATCTTTGTTCTCCACCCTTCGCCGTTTTATTTGCTAGTGTATCATCCTGCCCACACTTCAAATTTGCATCGCTATATATGTAATTTTGGTTTCTACGTGCTCTTGGGCATCATAGATGTATGCGAATGTGATGGTTTGATGGAAAATTTTGGTGATAGCATATTTCACCTTTTGTCAAGTCCTTTAAGAGCAAGCAGAGGACATGTTCATTGATCAGCACTTTTGATTGGAGCTGTGGCTTATTCTTCTTCAGGATCTTGCGTGATGTTGGTAGCAGGCATATCCTTTTCAGGACATGTTTTATTTTGCCTTTGTCAAATATAGGAATATTCTGAGGAAAAAAAAGCTGGTACTTCTATTCTTCGTGTGTTATGGTTATTTACTACCATATTCTCAATGAAGAAACATTATATGGTGGGAGGTATCCTACTACTGGAAGAAGATTTTGTGTTGTGAAGGGTTTATGTTTTCATACCCGCGTCTGTGCTCTTCGACATTTATTTCTTTATGTTGCTGTTTTATTTTCTAAAATCACTAGCCCATTCTGACAGTTCAGACCTCCGCCGTAGTCAAACCATTAACTGGCAGGCCTACTACAAACTAACAGGCTATAACTTGAAAACAAATCTTCCTTTGTTATTTTTAATTTATAGCATGTTAGAATTCTTCTCTCTCCAGGTTCATATTTATTCAGAGTAGAAAGTATATGGCCTGATGCATCAGGTTGGCTACCTGCAAACCATTTTGTGTGGATACAACATGTTGATTTGATATCCAAACAGTGATTTATATGATTGTACTCAGCTATTAGTTTGACCTATATATCTTCTTATTTCCATTAAGCGTTTCTTGTAAATGTATGCAACTTGCATTGGTTTTTTTCTTACACACACACACACACACACACACACCGTACATGCTCCTGGCTGCTCACTCGGCGCACATCATATATTATCATGTTATTTGGAGTGCTATTGTTTGAACTTGGAAGTGCATGAGATGTATCACATATCTCATTACCTTTTAATATTATCTACACAGATCAGAGGCTCTGATGCACTATGACAAGATGAGTCCGAGAAATCGCACTGGATGTTGCTAGCAATATCTTCTGGATGTTGCTGCCAGATCAGAGAGTGTTGTTTTTGCAGTAGCTGTAAACCAGGTATATTCCATTTCTGTAATCTTTCATTGACTTTTTATGGATCTTGATATGCTGTTAAGTATGTTAAAGCTTAAAACAGGAGTGCTTCTGGCTACTAGTCTGTGACTTATCACATGATCTGGGCTTCACACCTTATCCGGGGAAATCTCGGATGTCCAATAGAGTATTTATGTAATAATAGGGCAAGGCAGAAGAGTTCACTACATAAAAATATAACTGACTGGACAGCAAGTATAATGTGGATTACCATGGGTGAGAGGGAATTAACCATTCACTAATTGGTGACTACCACAGGCAGCCCTCACCTCAGTAATACCACTGTTTCCTATTCATGTGGAACATCGACGATGACATTGGATCCACAGCTTGACCACTGTCTAGCCGTGCATGAGTGAAGGTATTGCTTGATGATAGAGGGACGGAGCTTGTATAGATACCTGAGCTTGTTGCATGAACCTTGTTTGAGTTTTGGGCCCAACACATTTACAAAAGTTAACTATAAATTGCCGGCAACTGCTGTTGCCTGTGGGGAGCTTATGAAAGGATTTTGACATCAATCACTCCTTGTTCCTTCCACGAGAAGATTTTATTCTGGTACTGAAGACTGAAGAGCTAACTTTGATAGCACTCGGTATAATTTAGACAGTTCAAAGTGTCAAGCTCGCCCTCCGTCACTTTCAGCTGCATGGCGAGCCAGACTGCCTCCTTTAGTGTTTGATGATACACGACTAGCAACTCGGCCCTGTACCCAGCATTGGAAGCTTACTGATAAGTCATGGGTGCCTAGCCCATCAAATTCTTCACCTTGCCGGCGTGCCAAAACTGCTACTGGATTGCTGCACTAGCTGGCATGTATGCTACTGGAAATGATGCAACACATCATGCCAGACTGCTCGTTCTCGTTCTCAAGGCAGACTTGGTTTTGTCCTGGATACACCCTATGGCATGCCTACCTTGAACCGATGGCGATAAGGCACTCTACCTAGTCGGCGGCCTTGGTCCGTGAAGGTCCTGAGTGACACCACAATTGATTGACATTGATGGAACGGAGGGAGTATTAGGTTGCGGCATACACAACATTCTAATACATTATATATGGTTTTAATAGGCCACTGTGTATAATACACAACATTTCCATGCCAGACACAGTAATAAGAGTTAGAGGTCACACGCGAGAAGAAGAAAATGAATGGCGCACACAGGAATCTCCTTGTCCTACACGATAATAAGAGGTAGGGAATGTCACCGTCTTTTAATTTCTTGGTGAAGTTTGAATGGCACACACAAAGTTTACTATTTTCCATTTATTCTGAATAAGTTGTGTTGCTATCTGCCTTTTCCAACTTCTTTGTGTCGCCCACTAAATTGTAGCTCCAAACTTTTAAAGTTTTAATACTTTCGCTTCGCAACTTGTTTGATATGTGAGTAGACGATCTTGATGAAGCCTTTCTTGCCATTTAATTACTCCTTACAACACGACTTCTAAAGAGCCTCGCATTACCATGGGAGTATGGGAGTGTAATTTGGGAAGTTTGCTTAGCTTCTTGACTTACTTGGTCACCTTATGCCTTTCCTCTCCCTGCATTTGTTGTTCCCGTCATTCGTTCCATCTTAGGAGATTTAGAAGATTCGATTGCAATGAGTCGTGTATTATCTCTCTCAGGGATATATCCACTACCATCTTTGGGGGTTGAGAGTAACAAGGGTATGATTAGTTAACTGATCCTTAGATATGTTCAACCCATTATTTGCCGTGATTTTAACCATGCACATATGTTGTTGATTGTAGAGCCGATCAAGGAGTAGTCCCTCAGTTTTATGTCAAGCTAGCTATTTTCAAGTAACAACTCGACAGGGGTAGTGGGTTCCTGCATTTCCATATGGAACTAAGGAGGTTGCCCAGTTAATTAGGGGAAACCAGATAGAAAGCCCACAAACCCTCCACAAAGGCCACAAACCCTTCACCGGTCGTTAGTGTGATGGAAACCACAACAAACAAACGCACCAACGACCCACTAAATGGATGTTGTTGAAGAAAACGTCCGCCGCATCGAATTCTTCTTGCCCCCTCCACCCATCAAATCCTTCTCCCCCCCACCTAGCAAACCAGATCCGGCATGACCCACCCAAGGAGGGCAGGAAGACTATCACATACTCCTAAAGGAGCACAAAAGATGCTTCACAAAGCACCACAACACAATTACCGCCTATGTCAACGGCGAGAGAAACCAAAGTCGTGTTTAGGTGTAGGTTTCAGCCGACCTGATATTTGTGGTGAACGAATGCGCGTTCATAGAACCATGTGACATTGGCAACACTCGGCACACATACGACCATCACAGTATGGGACTGCTGCCTCGGCATCCGCCTAGCTGCCAATACTGGAACCAGTTTTTTTTCTCAACATATTTCTGTAATTGGCGTAGGCAAAATAGAACATTCTGTGTTCGTAATCCTGAAAAGGCTACGCCTGCTCTCATCATCATCGCGAGATTTTGAAGAAGAATAAGCCCCAGCTCCAATTAAAAACTGTGATCAATGAACATGCCTTCTGCTTGATCTTTAAGGACTTGATAAAAGGTGAAATATGCTCTCATCTGGACAAGATCAAATTTTCCACCGATCCTTCACATACACATACATCTATCATGCCCAGTAGCATGTAGAAACCAAAATTACGGACATAGCAATGGGAATTTGAAGTGTGAGCACGATAATATACTAGCAAACAACTAGCAAATCAAACGACCAAGGGGGAGAACAAAGACGATGCTCAGAACGCTGAGATGTGAGACTCGTGAATCTCTTTCCTGATTTGGGACCTCCAGTCGTTAGCACCGCCAGCACCTCCTACTCCATCGAACACCACCTCCATGGCACCCAGGTTCAAACTATGGACTCCTTAAGGACTTGTGTGCCATGGAGGTGGTATTCGATGGAGGTGGAGGTGCTGACGGTGCCAACGATTGGATGTCCTAAATCCGGAAAGAGACTCGTCAGTCTCACATCTCAATGCTATGAGAACTATCTCTGTTCTCCACCCTTCGCCGTTTTATTTGCTAGTGTATCATCCTGCCCACACTTCAAATTTGCATTGCTATATATGTAATTTTGGTTTCTACGTGCTCTTGGGCATCATAGATGTATGCGGATGTGATGGTTTGATGGAAAAATTTGGTGATAGCATATTTCACCTTTTGTCAAGTCCTTTAAGAGCAAGCAGAGGACATGTTCATTGATCACAGCTTTTGATTGGAGCTGTGGCTTATTCTTCTTCAGGATCTTGCGTGATGTTGGTAGCAGGCATATCCTTTTCAGGACATGTTTTATTTTGCCTTTGTCAAATATAGGAATATTCTGAGGAAAAAAAAGCTGGTACTTCTATTCTTCGTGTGTTATGGTTATTTACTACCATATTCTCAATGAAGAAACATTATATGGTGGGAGGTATCCTACTACTGGAAGAAGATTTTGTGTTGTGAAGGGTTTATGTTTTCATACCCGCGTCTGTGCTCTTCGACATTTATTTCTTTATGTTGCTGTTTTATTTTCTAAAATCACTAGCCTATTCTGACAGTTCAGACTTCCGCCGTAGTCAAACCATTAACTGGCAGGCCTACTACAAACTAACAGGCTATAACTTGAAAACAAATCTTCCTTTGTTATTTTTAATTTATAGCATGTTAGGCTTCTTCTCTCTACAGGTTCATATTTATTCAGAGTAGAAAGTATATGGCCTGATGCATCAGGTTGGCTACCTGCAAACCATTTTGTGTGGATACAACATGTTGATTTGATATCCAAACAGTGATTTATATGATTGTACTCAGCTATTAGTTTGACCTATATATCTTCTTATTTCCATTAAGCGTTTCTTGTAAATGTATGCAACTTGCATTGGTTTTTTTCTTACACACACACACACACACACACACACACACCGTACATGCTCCTGGCTGCTCACTCGGGGCACATCATATATTATCATGTTATTTGGAGTGCTATTGTTTGAACTTGGAAGTGCATGAGATGTATCACATATCTCATTACCTTTTAATATTATCTACACAGATCAGAGGCTCTGATGCACTATGACAAGATGAGTCCGAGAAATCGCACTGGATGTTGCTAGCAATATCTTCTGGATGTTGCTGCCAGATCAGAGAGTGTTGTTTTTGCAGTAGCTGTAAACCAGGTATATTCCATTTCTGTAATCTTTCATTGACTTTTTATGGATCTTGATATGCTGTTAAGTATGTTAAAGCTTAAAACAGGAGTGCTTCTGGCTACTAGTCTGTGACTTATCACATGATCTGGGCTTCACACCTTATCCGGGGAAATCTCGGATGTCCAATAGAGTATTTATGTAATAATAGGGCAAGGCAGAAGAGTTCACTACATAAAAATATAACTGACTGGACAGCAAGTATAATGTGGATTACCATGGGTGGGAGGGAATTAACCATTCACTAATTGGTGACTACCACAGGCAGCCCTCACCTTAGTAATACCACTGTTTCCTATTCATGTGGAACATCGACGATGACATTGGATCCACAGCTTGACCACTGTCTAGCCGTGCATGAGTGAAGGTATTTCTTGATGATAGAGGGACGGAGCTTGTATAGATACCTGAGCTTGTTGCATGAACCTTGTTTGAGTTTTGGGCCCAACACATTTACAAAAGTTAACTATAAATTGCCGGCAACTGCTGTTGCCTGTGGGGAGCTTATGAAAGGATTTTGACATCAATCACTCCTTGTTCCTTCCACGAGAAGATTTTATTCTGGTACTGAAGACTGAAGAGCTAACTTTGATAGCACTCGGTATAATTTAGACAGTTCAAAGTGTCAAGCTCGCCCTCCGTCACTTTCAGCTGCATGGCGAGCCAGACTGCCTCCTTTAGTGTTTGATGATACACGACTAGCAACTCGGCCCTGTACCCAGCATTGGAAGCTTACTGATAAGTCATGGGTGCCTAGCCCATCAAATTCTTCACCTTGCCGGCGTGCCAAAACTGCTACTGGATTGCTGCACTAGCTGGCATGTATGCTACTGGAAATGATGCAACACATCATGCCAGACTGCTCGTTCTCGTTCTCAAGGCAGACTTGGTTTTGTCCTGGATACACCCTATGGCATGCCTACCTTGAACCGATGGCGATAAGGCACTCTACCTAGTCGGCGGCCTTGGTCCGCGAAGGTCCTGAGTGACACCACAATTGATTGCAACGATTACGAGTCGAACGACTAGTCTAGACTAGTCGCTCGACTAGTCTATGAGTCGCAAACTGGCTGTCGACTCGGTTTCTCGTGTAGACTACTTGTACGAGTCGAGCCAGTCATTGACTAGTCGACGACTAGTCCAGACTAGTTGACATGTTCGAGTCGAACGACTCAAAAAACTGGGGGAGTATAAATACGATGCCTCATCCCGCGGGAGACCTAATCCTTTCTTTCCCCTCCTCACCTGGACGCGCCGCCGGCTGCTGGACGCGTCCGTCGAGCCCTCCTCGCGCCGCCGGCCGCTGGACGCCCGCCGCCGTGGATCTGAAGCTCCACCGTCGCCGGCCCCACGTCGCGGATCTGAAGCTCCACCATCGCCTTCGTCTCGCGCCCCTCCTGCTCCTTCGTCTCGCGCCCCTCCTCGCGCCGCCGGCCCCTCGTGCTCTTCTCCTCTTCAGGCAGGTGAGCCTCAGTGCTGCTCTGCCTCGCTGCTGGACTGCTGGTGCTGCTCTGCCTTGCCCCTCCTTTCTCCTCCTCTTTCTTCTTGGCTTGCCGCTGCTGTTGCTCTGCTCCGCTGCTGGACTGCTGGTGCTGCTCTGCTTGCTGTTGGTGCTGCTCTGCTCGCAGATAAGACTGCTGGTGCTGCTGTGCTTGCTGCTAGTTGCTGGTGCTGCTCTGCCTCAGTGACTCCACTTTGCTTGTTTCAATTGTATACTGTACTTGTATACTTATATAGTGTAATACTACATACTACTACTAGGTATTATTAGTTATGTACTGTAAGTTCAGTGCTACAGTACCATGTCAACTAGTCTCGCACTAGTCTAGACTAGTCTATGAGTCTCAACCTTGGAACGACTCGTCGACTCTTCGACTCGTAAACGTTGATTGATTGACATTGATGGAACGGAGGGAGTATTAGGTTGCGGCATACACAACATTCTAATACATTATATATGGTTTTAGTAGGCCACTGTGTATAATACACAACATTTCCATGCCAGACACAGTAATAAGAGTTAGAGGTCACACGCGAGAAGAAGAAAATGAATTGCGCACACAGGAATCTCCTTGTCCTACACGATAATAAGAGGTAGGGAATGTCACCGTCTTTTAATTTTCTTGGTGAAGTTTGAATGGCACACACAAAGTTTACTATTTTCCATTTATTCTGAATAAGTTGTGTTGCTATCTGCCTTTTCCAACTTCTTTGTGTCGCCCACTAAGTTGTAGCTCCAAACTTTTAAAGTTTTAATACTTTCGCTTCGCAACTTGTTTGATATGTGAGTAGACGATCTTGATGAAGCCTTTCTTGCCATTTAATTACTCCTTACAACACGACTTCTAAAGAGCCTCGCATTACCATGGGAGTATGGGAGTGTAATTTGGGAAGTTTGCTTAGCTTCTTGACTTACTTGGTCACCTTATGCCTTTCCTCTCCCTGCATTTGTTGTTCCCGTCATTCGTTCCATCTTAGGAGATTTAGAAGATTCGATTGCAATGAGTCGTGTATTATCTCTCTCAGGGATATATCCACTACCATCTTTGGGGGTTGAGAGTAACAAGGGTATGATTAGTTAACTGATCCTTAGATATGTTCAACCCATTATTTGCCGTGATTTTAACCATGCACATATGTTGTTGATTGTAGAGCCGATCAAGGAGTAGTCCCTCAGTTTTATGTCAAGCTAGCTATTTTCAAGTAACAACTCGACAGGGGTAGTGGGTTCCTGCATTTCCATATGGAACTAAGGAGGTTGCCCAGTTAATTAGGGGAAACCAGATAGAAAGCCCACAAACCCTCCACAAAGGCCACAAACCCTTCACCGGTCGTTAGTGTGATGGAAACCACAACAAACAAACGCACCAACGACCCACTAAATGGATGTTGTTGAAGAAAACGTCCGCCGCATCGAATTCTTCTTGCCCCCTCCACCCATCAAATCCTTCTCCCCCCCACCTAGCAAACCAGATCCGGCATGACCCACCCAAGGAGGGCAGGAAGACTATCACATACTCCTAAAGGAGCACAAAAGATGCTTCACAAAGCACCACAACACAATTACCGCCTACGTCAACGGCGAGAGAAACCAAAGTCGCGATTAGGAGTAGGTTTCAGCCGACCTGATATTTGTGGTGAACGAATGCGCGTTCATAGAACCATGTGACATTGGCAACACTCGGCACACATACGACCATCACAGTATGGGACTGCTGCCTCGGCATCCGCCTAGCTGCCAATACTAGAACCAGTTTTTTTTTCTCAACATATTTCTGTAATTGGCGTAGGCAAAATAGAACATTCTGTGTTCGTAATCCTGAAAAGGCTACGCCTGCTCTCATCATCATCGCGAGATTTTGAAGAAGAATAAGCCCTAGCTCCAATTAAAAACTGTGATCAATGAACATGTCTTCTGCTTGATCTTTAAGGACTTGATAAAAGGTGAAATATGCTCTCATCTGGACAAGATCAAATTTTCCACCGATCCATCACATACACATACATCTATCACGCCCAGTAACATGTAGAAACCAAAATTACGGACATAGCAATGGGAATTTGAAGTGTGAGCACGATGATATACTAGCAAACAACTAGCAAATCAAACGACCAAGGGGGAGAACAAAGACAGTGCTCAGAACGCTGAGATGTGAGACTCGTGAATCTCTTTCCTGATTTGGGACCTCCAGTCGTTGGCACCGCCAGCACCTCCTACTCCATCGAACACCACCTCCATGGCACCCAGGTTCAAACTATGGACTCCTTAAGGACTTGTGTGCCATGGAGGTGGTCTTCGATGGAGGTGGAGGTGCTGACGGTGCCAACGATTGGATGTCCTAAATCCGGAAAGCGACTCGTCAGTCTCACATCTCAATGCTATGAGAACTATCTCTATTCTCCACCCTTGGCCATTTCATTTGCTAGTTGTTTGCTAGCGTATCATCCTGCCCGCACTTCAAATTTGCATTGCTATATATGTAATTTTGGTTTCTACATGCTCTTGGGCATCATAGATGTATGCGGATGTGATGGTTTGATGGACAAATTTGGTGATAGCATATTTCACCTTTTGTCAAGTCCTTTAAGAGCAAGTAGAGGACATGTTCATTGATCACAGCTTTTGATTGGAGCTGTGGCTTACTTTCTTCAGGATCTTGCGTGATGTTGGTAGAAGGCATATCCTTTTCAGGACATGTTCTATTTTGCCTTTGTCAAATATAGGAATATTGTGAGCAAAAAAAAAGCCGGTACTTCTATTCTTTGTGTGTTATGGTTATTTACTACCATATTCTCAATGAAGAAACATTATATGGTGGGAGGTATCCTACTGGAAGAAGATTTTTGTGTTGTGAAGGGTTTATGTTTTCATACCCGCGTTTGTGCTCTTCGACATTTATTTCTTTATGTTGCCGTTTTATTTTCTAAAATCACTAGCCCATTCGGACAGTTCAGACTTCCGCCGTAGTCAAACCATTAACTGGCAGGCCTACTACGCACTAACAGACTATAACTTGAAAACAAATCTTCCTCTGTTATTTTTAATTTATAGCATGTTAGACTTCTTCTCTCTCCAGGTTCATATTTATTCAGAGTATAAAGTATATGGCCTGACGCATCAGGTTGGCTACCTGCAAACCATTTTGTGTGGATACAACATGTTGATTTGATATCCAAACAGTGATTTATTTGATTGTACTCAGCTATTAGTTTGACCTATATATCTTCTTATTTCCATTAAGCATTTCTTGTAAATGTATGCAACTTGCATTGGTTTTTTTCTTACACACACACACACCGTACATGCTCCTGGCTGCTCACTCGGCGCACATCATATATTATCATGTTATTTGGAGTGCTATTGTTTGAACTTGGAAGTGCATGAGATGTATCACATATCTCATTACCTTTTAATATTATGTGCACAGATCAGAGGCTCTGATGCACTGTGACAAGATGACTCCAAGAAATCGCACTGGATGTTGCTAGCAATATCTTCTGGATGTTGCTGCCAGATCAGAGAGTGTTGTTTTCGCAGTAGCTGTTAACCAGGTATATTCCATTTCTGTAATCTATCATTGACTTTTTATGGATCTTGATATGCTGTTAAGTATGTTATTAAAGCTTAAAACAGGAGTGCTTCTGGCTACTAGTCTGTGACTTATTACATGATCTGGGCTTCACACCTTATCCGGGGAAATCTCGGATGTCCAATAGAGTATTTATGTAATAATAGGGCAAGGCACAAGAGTTCACTACATAAAAATATAACTGACTGGACGGCAAGTATAATGTGGATTACCATGGGTGGGAGGGAATTAACCATTCACTAATTGGTGACTACCACAGGCAGCCCTCACCTCAGTAATACCACTGTTTCCTATTCATGTGGGACATCGACGATGACACTGGATCCACAGCTTGACCACTGTCTAGCCGTGCATGAGTGAAGGTATTGGTTGATGATGGAGGGACCGAGCTTGTATAGATACCTGAGCTCGTTGCTTGAACCTTGTTTGAGTTCTGGGCCAATCAAAGATTGTGGTCAATGAACATGTCTTTTGCTTGATCTTTAAGGTCTTCACAAAAGGTGAAATAGGCTCTCATCTGGACAATAGCAAAATTTCCACCAATCCATCACACCCACATACATCTATCAAGCCCAGTAGCATGTAAAAGCCAAAATTACGGACATAACAATGAGAATTTAAAGTGCGAGCAGTATGTTATACTACCAAACAACTAGCAAATCAAACGACCAAGGGGAGAAGAGAGACGGTGCTCACAACGCTGAGATGTGAGACTCGTGAATCTCTTTCCTGATTTGGGACCTCTGGTCATTGTTATCGCCAGCAACTTCTCCATCGAAGACCACCTCCATGGCAACCAGGTTCGAACTATGGCTTCCTTCCGGACTGGTGGACCAAAAGGAGAAGCTGGATGTGACTATTATGGGCTGGCTCAGGGTCGGCATGTATAACATGTGTAGCAAGGTTGTATGGCCACGCCAATGACGGTTATTTCTCAGCGGAAAAGTACAAACATTACGTACAGTTCACAGTATTCCACACTTGTTTGTCGCCTTTTTCCTTATAATGGGGAGATTCCAAAGTTGGCTTCACGAGCGTTATTTGGCAAGGTGGTTGGCAAATTGTCAACTTTTCCACATCATTCAGGGCAGTAAACCGCACATATTAGACATTGAGCAAAAAATGGAAACCTCTGTTTTCCACCCCCCCACCCCTCTACTTCTGTTTTTTCATGTTGTTCCTAGCTTGATATGGATGCCATGTCACACAAAACCTTCTAACACAGAATGTGGTGGGCGAAACACTTGCCACGTCAGACCAAACCATGCACAAATACTTCCCTTCCCTGGAATGTAATCAGATCGGGAAGAAACATAATTAGAGTTAAGTGGCGGTGGGAAAAACGTAGGTTTTCATATTTTTTTCTCAAAATCTAATACGTGCGGTGGGGTCTACTGCCCAGTGGAGAATGAAGGGGACTGCCACCCACCTCGCCAAATAACGCTCGGGAAGCCAGCTTTGCAACCTTCACATTATAAGGGAAAAGGCGACAAAGTAGTGTGAAGCAGTGTGAATTGTTCATAATGAACTTTTGTACTTTTTCGCTGACAAGTGTCATTCGCGTGGCCATACGACCTTGCTCTACATGTCATACATGCCAACCCCTGAGGCAGCCCATAATATTCGCATCCAGCTTCTCTTGGACCACTAGTCCTGAAGGAATCCATAGTTTGAACCTGGGTGCCATGGAGGTGGTCTTTGTTGGAGGAGGTGCTGGTGGTGCCAATGACTGGATGTCCCAAATCAGGAAACAGACTCGTGAGTCTCACATGTCAACACTATGAGAACCGTCTCTCCCCGCCCCCTGGCTGTTCCATTCGCTAGTTGTTTGCTAGTGTATCATCCTGCTCACGCTTCAAATTCGCATTGCCATATTTGTAATTTTGGTTTCTACATGCTCCTGGGCGTCATAGATGTATATGGATGTGATGGATTGATGGAAAATTTTGGTGTTGTCAAGATGAGAACATAATTCACCTTTTGTGAAGTCCTTTAAGATCAAGCAGAGGACATGTTCACTGATCACTGCTTTTGATTGGAGCTGTGGCTTATTCTTCTTCAGGATGTTGCGATGATGTTGATAGCAGGCATAGCCTTTTCAGGACTTATTTGCGGAAACAGAATGTTCCTTTTGCCTTTGTCAAATATAGAAATATTCTGATCGAAAAAAAGCTGGTACTTCTATTTTTGTGTGTTATGGTTATTTACTACCATATTCTGAATAAAGAAACGTCATATGGTGGGAGGTATCATACTACTGGAAGAAGACTTTTGTGTTGTGAAGGCTTTATGTTTTCATACCTGCGTCTGTGCTCTTCGACATTTATTTCGTTATGTCGCTGTTTTATTTTCTAAAAATACTGCCAGGCCTAATACAAACTAAAGCCAGGTATAATCACAAAAACAATTAGATTTCTGAAAACAAATCTTCCTCGTCATTTTTAATTTATAGCTTGTTAGACTTCTTCTCTCTCCTAGTTCATATTTATTAACAGTGGAAAGTATCTAGTGCAAACTATCAACGACGATGCGCAGACATGGAGCAGACTGGGGATGAAAGGGGTGTACGGGGTTCTCCCTGGGGTTTAGTGTGTGCGTGCTACCGCTTGGACGAGCGATCCTGTGTGCATTCATGTGCACGAATTTTTCTTTATCGACCCTATCTATCAATGAAATGATACACAAGCCTTCTGCATATTTGCGAAAATATTTTGAAGTACTCGCCGCAAGTACAACTCATTCTTCAGTCAACTTTCATTCCATTATTATGTCTTCTAAAGCATGGTATCTAGTATGCTTTCTGCATACCTTGTGAATACTGATATTGCATTTCACAGAATGGGAGGAAGGTTTATTTCTTTTAATGTTCTTTTTCCTTGAGCTGTTGAAAGCATATCTATTTAGGCTGCAAGCTAAAAGATTTGGTGTGTGTTTTTATTTTCAGGCTGATTATGATTATAAGCTGTACAATAGGTTGCGTTGTTTTTATCAAATGTTTGAACTCAGCTGTGATGTTTCTGCAACGAATTTGTAGTAGTCAAATCATTCAGGCACGGAGTAATCTTCAGGGGGTGCTATCTAGTGGTAATCAATAGCAACATGTATGTCCTTCCATGATTTTAGTTCTTGCTTACATCATTCACATTTTGCTGTCATTGGGTCCTTCAAATGCATTTTCAAAAAGATATTTGTTTCCTGGAGTCGAATGCCTCATCATTCATGCAGCTAATAGCAAACTTGTGATGCATGTCTAATCTACCCTTTTGTTTGATCAAGATCCTATAGGAAATGAAGAGAAGCCTTGCTGTGATGACAGGATTACCGTCCTTCATGAGAGCATACTCCATCATATCATGTCCTTTATGCCAGCACAGGAGGTTGTACGCACAAGCATGATATCCCGAACATGCTGTCCATTATGGACTTCAGTGCCATGCCTTGATATGGATATGTATCACTTTGATATGGACAGATTAAAGTTCAGCAAGTTTGCAGAAAGTTTGTTTGAGCAGCGGGTTGAAGGCTATACTGCTTGCCGATGCAAGATCTCTCGGGCATATCGTGTCTACGTCAGGACAGACTAGACCGTTCCTGCTTTCCATAGGAAGCTGAGCTCATCGTTCTTCTACATATGGAATGCATCTTAGCATAAGCTTTTACTCTGGACATGCGTGGGACTTAATCTAGCTAGACATTTGGTTGTTGAATGTCGTACTGAATCCCTGCCCTCTGTCCTGACATGGACCTGTTAGCATGTACTACTACTTGTGTGTGACTTGTGAGAAACTTGCTCCCATTTTATCTTGGCTGATGGATGAACATTGCAACTCATTCTGTGTTCCTTTTGGTTTCGTGATGTTAGCTGAACTGGTCAAGCCAGTGCCGGTAATACCATGCGTCTTTGGGAAATATTGAAGGCTTGGCTGCCGGAGCTATCTAATCCTAGTGGAAGAATTTAGCTAGCCACAAGCTGAGTTGATGGAACATTTACAACCATGCACTTAATCAGAATGAACCGGCAAAGTGAAAAAAATAATACAGATCTGTCCCCCCTATCAATCTGCCAAGAGAAAAGGACAGGAAAACCAGCCGCCGGCGTGCCAGTCCGGTTGCTCCATGCTGCTTCTGTCCTGCCACCCTGCTCTCCGGTGACCTTTCTGCCTCCGGTAGGCGGGGAACCAAGGATTATCATGGACATGCACTAGGTTCTGACAAAGAAGTTCTGTAAATGCAACAAGGCCGCGTTCCTGGTTCAAATAGACTTGGAAGTTCAGTTCAGTTTCTTGCTGAAACTGCTGGCGAAAGGCACAGTTCAGTTTTCGCGAGAAGAGGGAAGGCCCCGAGTCAACTTGTACACCGGTTCCCCCGGCCAACTGCCTACCACGCTGCACCGGCACTAAGCTGGGACACCAAGGCACAGGCTCAGTCTCAGTCTCAGTCTCAGATCGAGAGACCGACGATGGTGTTAATGGAGGAAACGGCGACGACGATGTGGACGTACGGCAATGGAGGAAGCGCACGCCATGTCTGCCATCCAACCACCGACCGACGGTGTCAGTGTCAACGAGAACACAAACCAAACCAAATTCATATACAGTAGTACGTACGTACTAAACATTACAAGAGATAGAAAGATGATGAGGCATGCACGCACAGGGAGCCCTAAAAGATACGTAGCTGTGTGTCGTGTTCACTGTATATTTGTTAATGGAAAAGGTCCCTTTGCTGGCATTACAACTGCCAGATCAAACTGCAACTTGCTGAAAATAATTAAACCGGTGAGATGATAGTGTTGTGCCTTTCGGAGAAGTCCATAAGGTTCAGTCAACCTGTTATGGCCATCCAGGTATGTAAAATAAAACGTCATATAGTTCATGCAGAGAAGCTGACTGACTCTACAGATTAATTTCAGGGATTGATCTATGATAATACCCCTCCGATCCATATGACTTGTCTCAGCTCAAATGGATGTATCTAATCCGTTTGAGAGACAAGTAATATGGATCAGAGAGAGTAATTTCCTTTTTCTTTTTGGAAGAATGGCTCAATTATTTCTAGTCCTCTGATATTATTCTTTTGCTTGCTAGTACAGTATATTTTCACATGGTTAGTACAGTATATAGTACCTCTCGAACAAACATCAGTCAACGAGTCTACTTATGAACAGACATAAGCAGGCACCACCACATCAACGGCTAACAGCAGCACACATCAACACACATCATTCTCTTGTACACTTAATTATGGACACTGAGAAATGAACACAACGATACAGCTGGGAGGGAATGGATAGGAATAGGATAGGTAACAAAGGGTACAAAAAATAAGTTGCTCATAATATAATAAATACGTAGTAAATAAACAAGCTAGAACCGAGTCTTTGATTGAAGAGACATAAAATCGGGTGGCGCAATAGTCTTTTGATATTCACGGTAATGCTAAGTGGGCTAACTAGTGAGTGCACTCACTGCTATCAGTGCCGCTGCTGCACTAAGCTAGCTCCCACCCCAAGCTCGAGTACGCCAGCCAGCACCCAACGCACGGTTAATAATCAAACAAGAAAACTGTTGCACATCCAGGCAAAACCAGCATCAGTGCATGCAAAACCATGCGCAGGTATCAGTTGCACTAAGTCAACTGTGGATTTAGTTTTATTTTCCACTACCGCTAGTGACTGAAAATTGGTTGATTGAACTCACTGATATTATGGAGATAAAATACGCAGAGGTGCCCATCTCTGCTGCACAGTAGCGGATCTAGCCCAATGGGCCAGGATGGGCCAACAATAGTACTGTTCGTAAAAAAATATTTTGTCTAATATGTTTTTACCATTTTTCCTATGCTATAAAGCTATCCAAAAAATCCCACTGCTGCTGCAGGTAATCGGCTGTATTGATGCGAGCAGGTCAATAACAGGTCTTAGCGTTTTCCTGGCACTGGCAGCGCGGGCACACGTCATCCTACACAGGTGATTCCTCGGTTTCAGTCGAATTGGTTGGAGCCGTTAGATTAAAATCCAACGGCCATAGGGTCTTCTTCCTCCTCCTGATCTCTCTTCCTCTAACGTCTTCCTCCTCGCACGCTAGCCCCTCCCCCGCCGGCCGGACCATTAGATCATGGCCAGTACGTTTGGTTTATGTCCAGCCGATCAGGTAGGTCAGTTTCCTTGCCGCGCCTGCCCCGTCTCCATGAATTTCGCCTGAATTTTGCAGAGCATGTAAAACAGTTCAGTCTCCCGACTCCCGTGGCCGATCGTGCCTAGTGCCGCACTAAGATCTCAGATGCATAGGGTGCTCTGTCTCGGACGGAGAGTCGATGCTAGTGTCCCGGAAAGGCGACGATGTAGACGGCAGTGGGGAGCATGCACGATGCTTGCCGTCCAACGACCGACGGTGCAGTCACAGGAAACCATGTATACCAAACCAAATGTATACTTAATGTGCTCCAAAAGATGGGTTGATAGATGGTGAGGTATGCACGCATCACATATATCTAAGCTCCCAAATTAGGTGAAAAGGTTCATGATGAGATTGATGTATGTTGTTTGCAGTATTTGTTGACGGAAAAAGTTTATGGCATCGTCACCCAACTATTGATCGAACTTCAGATTTCTTTTGAGAAAAAAAGACTCCGATCTATTATAAAGGTTTATAAGAAGTAGTCCAAACATAATAAGAATTACATAGAGGGCCATGCACCACCGAACGACCACTATCACCATGCCACTGTCGCCGCTCCACTTCAGGGCCGGCTTGCTTGACCTTATCGATAACAACCGAGAAGTCTTCAGGACATGCCCCTAAGGATCAACACTTTAGAGCCGCAGTCGTAGCCATTGAACACCTAAATCGATCTAAAACGCCCGACTCCAAATCTTATAACGCCCGCACATCGAGCAACTCTAACCTTTACGCCCCAAGAAGATAGCAGGAATCAACGCCGAAGCTCCGTCGACTCTGCCGTGATGGATGAACTTGAGGAGGATCGACCAGCTTGAAGATGAAGCGCCGCCCCTAAACAACAGCATCAACAGCACCAACAATACAACTTTTCAGTCACAAACAGGTTGTGGTAGGCTAGAGTGAAACCTATAAGACCTCGAAACCAAGTCACATGGTTCTGGCACCTAGATAGCTAACTTCCACACAACCTTGTATATGGCTAGTTTTTTGGTGTATTTCAGTCATTTAGACATCTGTTTACAAACTTCTTCAATGTAAAGCTTGGTCTACCCCGACCCTGTGTTGACATTTTCACATATGCCATAAATAGTGTATTTTAGCTAAAATTAATTAAGAAGACTATAATATCACAACATTCATGTGTCTATGATTTTTCCACATATTTCTAATACTCTGAATGTGAAACCAGTTTGAAAGACTTGAGGAAGTTGGTGATTTAACATAGAGTGTCTCATAGCTCATGGCTTTCGTAAAGACCAATCACCATAGTTGCCTAGGCTTCAAAGTGGACGTTTCAAAACTTTAAACATTCCGTTAAAAAACTGTTTGTCTAAAAGTGCATTTTCTTACTGTTACAGCATTTTCAGTATTTATAGAGGGTTGAGGGGTTTAGGGCTTAGGTTTTGTAGAGGCACCGTGCAGTTGTGCACACAATGTTGATTGAATCCCAGAAAACTGCAGGGGAGGGCGTGTGTGTAATTTCAGCTTCACCGCCATTCGACGGCCACTGGCGGAGGATCCCCTAGGCTCGAGGTCGACCAATCGTCGAACTAAAACAGCAGCGGAGCATCTGTACGTAACGTAGGTATCGCCCACTCATCACTCAGTTCTGAGGCCGTAATGCGCGCGTCTGCCTTTACCGTAAAAGAAACCTCATTTGTTTCCAAATCTTGGCCAGCAGCAGCTAGTGCATCGCCAAAGCAGCCTCCTAAGTAAGCCACGCATGTGACTAAGCACTCGAATGATACTGCACCAGATGATACCTAATCAAATTTTATTCTCGACATGCGCCGGCCTTTGCTTTATTTTCTGGTGGTCAGGTCACTGCGAGCGAGCATGCGAAATAAAGAATCAAATCGCTGGCTTGAACTATATGTCGCGACAAACAAAGCAGCTGGCTGCGATCGATGTGCGTCCATATGCAAGGGCAGCCTCGTCGATGCTACACCGTGTACTATCTTGGACGGACGCATGTCGTCTCTAAGAATAATATATGATGTGACTCTTATTTGATATAAAGAAAGAGATCACTAGTAGAAAAAGAGGCTTCCATACGCCCCCATTAGTTTCCAAAACAATCGAACCGCGACAAAAGGGGTCTTTAGTCGCGGTTCGGGAGGAGACCCGCGACCAACTATCTGGACCCAGCGCGCTCGGTCGACAGCTGGCGGACGGGAGGGGCTTTAGTCCCGGTTGGCAAGGTCCCCGAAGGCCTTTAGTCGCGGTTGGCCAGGCCAACCGGGACTAAAGGCCCATCCAGCTGGCGGAAGACCTTTAGTCCCGGTTGGCCAGGCCAACCGGGACTAAAGGCCCATCCCTATATATAGGACTCAGCTCACTTCACTTCACTCAGCTCACTTCACAATTTTCAGAAGGGGGTGGTGGGTTTGCTTTTGGTTCCTCCTATGCACACAAGGTGTTCGATGAAATGCCCGAGAGCCTGAAACAAACATGATATGAAGTGTCCGAGCCACACTTGAGCTTTCTCATTTATTTTTCCTCCGCGATCACGGTTAGCAACTTGAACCTTTCATGTGTCATTGATAAAATATGCATGTGTGTAGTTCATTGTTTAATTTGTATTATTTCTAGCTAGTTAGTTTAACAAATGCATGATGGTTAATTATATACTTTATATAATAATAATGCAGATGAATCGGCAATGGATGTACGGTCCCCGACTCTCCGGCGAGTTCACTACGGGTTTGAAAGATTTCCTCGTAGTGGCAAATGCGAACAAGCAGCAAGGTTTTATTATCTGTCCATGTGCTGTCTGTAAGAATCAGAAGGGTTACTCCTCCTCAAGAGACGTTCACATGCACCTGCTTCGGCACGGTTTCATGCGAAGCTATAATTGTTGGACCAAGCATGGAGAAAGAGGGGTTAGAATGGAAGAAGATGAAGAAGGGGATGATATCGATGACAACTATCATGATCATTTCGGTGATACTTTCATGGAGGATGATGCTGAAGGTGGGGAAGGGTTAGGTGAAGGTGAAGAAGAGGCACATGATGAGCCCGCTGATGATCTTGGTCGGACCATTGCTGATGCACGGAGACGCTGCGAAACTGACAAGGATAGGGAGAATTTGGATCGCATGTTAGAGGATCACAAAAAGTCGTTGTATCCAGGATGCGATAATAGTCTGAAAAAGCTGGGCTGCACACTGGATTTGCTAAAATGGAAGGCACAGGAAGGTGTAGGTGACTCATCATTTGAAAATTTGCTGAAAATGTTGAAGAATATGTTTCCGAAGAATAACGAGTTGCCCGCCAGTACGTACGAAGCAAAGAAGGTTGTCTGCCCTCTAGGTTTAGAGGTTCTGAAGATACATGCATGCATTAACGACTGCATCCTCTACCGCGGTGAATACGAGAATTTGAATGAATGCCCTGTATGCACTGCATTGCGTTATAAGATCAGAGGCGATGACCCTGGTGACGATGTTGAGGGCGAGAAACCCAGGAAGAGGGTTCCCGCCAAGGTGATGTGGTATGCTCCTATAATACCACGGTTGAAACGTCTGTTCATGAACAAAAAGCATGCCAAGTCGTTGCGATGGCACAAAGAGGACCGTAAGTCCGACGGGGAGTTGAGACACCCCGCTGATGGAACGCAATGGAGAAAGATCGACAGAGTGTTCAAAGATTTTGCAGCTGACGCAAGGAACATAAGATTTGGTCTAAGTACTGATGGCATGAATCCTTTTGGCGAGCAGAGCTCCAGCCATAGCACCTGGCCCGTGACTCTATGCATCTACAACCTTCCTCCTTGGTTGTGCATGAAGCGGAAGTTCATTATGATGCCAGTGCTCATCCAAGGTCCAAAGCAACCCGGGAACGACATCGATGTGTACCTAAGGCCATTAGTTGATGAACTTTTACAGTTGTGGGCCAGACCTGGTGTACGTGTCTGGGATGAGCACAAAGGAGAGGAATTTGACCTACGAGCGTTGCTTTTTGTAACCATCAACGATTGGCCTGCTCTCAGTAACCTTTCGGGACAGACAAATAAGGGATACAATGCATGCACGCACTGCTTACATGAGACTGAAAGTGTACGTTTGGTTAATTGTAAGAAGAACGTGTACCTGGGTCATCGTCGATTTCTTCCCCGAAATCATAACGTAAGAAAGAAAGGCAAGCATTTCAACGGCAAGGCAGATCACCGGCCGAAGCCTGCGGAACGTACTGGTGCTGAGATATTTGATATGGTCAAGGATTTGAAAGTCATCTTTGGAAAGGGTCCTGGCGGACAATCAGTTCCGCGGGGAGTTGACGGGCACGCACCCATGTGGAAGAAGAAATCTATATTTTGGGAGCTAGAATATTGGAAAGTCCTAGATGTCCGCTCTGCAATCGACGTGATGCATGTTACGAAGAATATTTGCGTGAACCTGCTAAGCTTCTTGGGCGTGTATGGGAAGACAAATGATACAAAGGAAGCACGGCAGGACCAGCAACTTTTGAAAGACCCAGATGACCGGCATCCGGAATGGTTTCAAGGTCGTGCCAGCTACGCTCTTACCAAAGAAGAGAAGGTCATTTTTTTTGAATGCCTGAGCAGTATGAAGGTCCCGTCTGGCTTCTCGTCGAATATAAAGGGAATAATAAACATGGCGGAGAAAAAGTTCCAAAACCTGAAGTCTCACGACTGCCACGTGATTATGACGCAATTGCTTCCGATTGCTTTGAGGGGGCTCCTACCGGAAAATGTTCGAGTAGCCATTGTGAAGCTATGTGCATTCCTCAATGCAATCTCTCAGAAGGTAATCAATCCAGAAGATCTACCACGGTTACAGAACGATGTGGTCCAATGCCTTGTCAGTTTCGAGTTGGTGTTCCCACCATCCTTCTTCGATATTATGACGCACCTCCTGCTCCACCTAGTCGAAGAGATTTCCATTCTCGGTCCTGTATTTCTACACAATATGTTCCCCTTTGAGAGGTTCATGGGAGTATTAAAGAAATATGTTCGTAACCGTGCTAGGCCAGAAGGAAGCATCGTCAAGGGCTATGGAAATGAGGAGGTAATTGAGTTCTGTATTGACTATGTTCCTGACCTTAAGCCGATTGGTATTCCTCAATCGCGGCACGAGGGGAGACTAAGTGGAAAAGGCAAGATCGGAAGGAAATCCACGATATGTATGGACGGTCATTCTATGACTGAAGCACACCACACAGTTCTGCAAAATTCCAGCTTGGTGGCTCCGTACTTCGAGCAACACAAGAATATTTTACGCTCGGACAACCCGGGGAAGCCTGAATCCTGGATTAGAAAGGCCCACATGGAGACTTTCGGCAGTTGGTTGCGAAAACATTTAATGAATGACAATGATGATGTTGGAGATCAGCTGTACATGTTGGCCAAGAAACCATCTTCGACTATAACGATTTTCCAAGGGTACGAGATAAATGGGAATACATTTTACACCATCGCCCAAGATAAAAAGAGCACCAACCAAAACAGTGGTGTCCGCTTTGATGCAGCAACCGAGAATGGGCGAAAGGTCACATATTATGGTTACATAGAGGAGATATGGGAACTTGACTATGGACCCTCCTTTAAGGTCCCTTTGTTCCGGTGCAAATGGTTCAAGCTAACAGGAGGTGGGGTAAAGGTGGACGAGCAATACGGAATGACAATGGTGGATTTCAACAATCTTGGTTACCTTGACGAACCATTCGTCCTTGCCAAAGATGTCGCTCAGGTTTTTTATTTGAAGGACATGAGTAGCAAACCGAGGAAACGGAAAGATAAGAAAACGATCAGTACATCATGCGATGATCCAAAGCGCCACATTGTTCTTTCAGGGAAAAGAAACATCGTGGGAGTGGAGGACAAGACAGACATGTCAGAAGATTATAATATGTTTGGTGAAATTCCGCCCTTCAAAGTGAACACTGACCCAAGCATTAAGTTAAATGATGAGGATGCTCCATGGATACGGCACAATCGTAAGCAAGCAGGGACACAAGGGAAGAATTGATGTGTAATAATTTATTGTACCAAACTTTGTTGAATGGATCATGTGAATTAAAACGTACGATGGCGAATCCGGATGATTTGTATTTGGTCGATGAACTGAATGATGTATCAAACCTTTTGTCAAACCTTCAAGGGATCGATGAACTGAATTTTTTGATATATTATTTGTATTTTTAAGATTTTAAAATGAATTAGTTTTATTTTTCTGATTTTTTTGATATATTATTTGTATTTTAAGATTTTAAAATGAATTAGTTTTATTTTTCTGATTTTTTGATATATAATTGTATTTTTAAGATTTTAAAATGAATTAGTTTTATTTTTCTGATTTTTTTGATATATTATTTGTATTTTTAAGATTTTAAAATGAATTAGTTTTATTTTTCTGATTTTTTTGATATATAATTGTATTTTTAAGATTTTAAAATGAATTAGTTTTATTTTTCTGTTTTTTGATATATTATTTGTATTTTCAAGATTTTAAAATGAATTAGTTTTATTTTTCTGATTTTTTGATATATTATTTGTATTTTTAAGATTTTAAAATGAATTAGTTTTATTTTTCTGATTTTTTTGATATATAATTGTATTTTTAAGATTTTAAAATGAATTAGTTTTATTTTTCTGATTTTTTTGATATATTATTTGTATTTTCAAGATGTTAAAATGAATTAGTTTATTTTTCTGATTTTTTTGATATATAATTGTATTTTTAAGATTTTAAAATGAATTAGTTTTATTTTATATGAAAAAGGACCTTTAGTCGCGGTTGGGGAGGCGGACCGCGACTAAAGGTACCCTTTAGTCGCGGTTGGTGTCCCCAACCGCGACTAAAGGCTCTTTCTGCGCGGGAACGAAAGCGGCGCCAAAAACCTTTAGTCCCGGTTGGGGAGGCGGACCGCGACTAAAGGTACCCTTTAGTCGCGGTTGGTGTGGCCAACCGCGACTAAAGGGTACCTTTAGTCGCGGTCCGCCTCCCCAACCGGGACTAAAGGTCTGTCTATATATACAACACTTAGCAGTTTCCGCCACCTCCCATTCTCCTCTCGACGCCGAAGCCCTGCCCCGACGCCGATCGACGCCGAAGCCCTGCCCCGACGCCGAAGCCCTGCCCGACGCCGACGCCCTGCCCCCAGTGAGCTCCGGCGGCCCCCACTTCCCCTGCCCTGCGCGCCCCGCCCCCGCCCCCAGTGAGCGCCGCCGCCGCCCGTGCCCTGCCCTAGCGCGCCGCCACCGCCGCCGCCCCTGCCCTGCCCTGCCCTTGCTCGCCGCCCGCTGCCCGCCGCCCCTGGCCCTGCCCCTGCCCGCCGCCCGCCGCCCGCTGCCCCTGCCAAAGAAACCAAAAAGAAAAAGGAAGAAGAAGAAAGAAAAAGGAAGAAGAAGAAAGAAAAAGGAAGAAGAAGAAAGAAAGAAGAAAGAAACCAAATGAAAAAAGAAGAAAAGAAAGAAGAAAGAAAGAAGAAAGAAAAAGGAAGAAGAAAAAAGGAAGAAGAAAAAAAACAAAAGAAAACAAAAGAAACCAAATGAAAACCAAAAAGAAAGAAGAAAGAAAACCAAATGAAAACCAAAAGAAATAAGAAAAAAAGGAAGAAGAAAAAAAGGAAGAAGAAAAAAGGAAGAAGAAAAAAAGAAAGAAGAAAGAAAGAAGAAAGAAAAAGGAAGAAGAAAAAAAGAAGAAAGAAAAAGGAAGAAGAAAAAAATGAAAACCAAAAGAAAGAAGAAAGAAAAAGGAAGAAGAAAAAAAGAAGAAAAAAGGAAGAAGAAAGAAACCAAATGAAAACCAAAAAACAAAGAAAACAAAAACAAAAGAAACCAATGCAAAAGAAACCAAAACAGAAGAAAAGGAAAAACAAAATAAGAAAATGTTAAATGAAGAAAAAAAGAAGAAAAAAGGAAGAAGAAAGAAACCAAATGAAAACCAAAAACAAAAACAAAGAAAACAAAACAAAAGAAACCAATGCAAAAGAAACCAAAACAGAAGAAAAGGAAAAACAAAATAAGAAAAGGAAGAAGAAAAGGAAGAAGAAAAGGAAAAAGAAAAGGAAGAAGAAAGGAAGAAGAAAAGGAAAAGAAAGGAAGAAGAAAAGGAAAATAAAAGGAAAAAGAAAAGGAAAACAAAATACTTGGCAGTGCTCAATAATCTTATTTTTTAATTCCTCCTCCTCTATGTCCCCTTAATCTTATTTTTTAATTCCTTTATACTTAAAGAATTTTTACTACATGCAGGAGTGACATATGGCGGACGATAGAGCCGAGCCGCTTAGGGATCCGGAGGCTGAACGTTATTTAATGGGCATCATCAACAACGAGATTCCTTATGTGCCGGGCTCAGAATATGAGCAAGAAGAGGATGTAGTCTCTTCTTTTCTGAACCTTGACGGTGATCAAGAAGGCGATAATCAAGAAGGTGAAGGAACGGACATTGTCGACGGAGGTCAACCGTCAACAAACGACGATCTCGAATTGCAAGTAGCAACCACCTCCGGCGAGGTATATATATACATTGAGCCTCTCGTGATACAAACTTACTGAAATGTGAATACATATGTATTAACGCGCGCGACTCTCTTTCTTTTTTTAGCCCTCGGCCGGATCGAGTACGACAAAGCGTGGCAAATCCAAGGCGATGAAAACAGGAGAAACATATGCCATTGAGTTTGTCAGTGAAACCGGCAAGCCCCTACAGCACACCTCAAAGTTTATCAACCAATGCGGAGTCGTTGTTAGAGACAACGTCCCGATCACCGTCCAGGAATGGAAGGAGCCAAAGAAGGCACGTCTTGGTTTCAGTTTTGTCGACAAGAGAACGAAAAAGGATTGCTGGAGAAAGCTTATGGAACATTTCATTCTACCTCCGGAATACAACAAAGTCGATGAATTCGGTAATGAGGTTCCGGGTGGACGTGAGAGGAGGAGGCTAGTTAAAGAGTTCGCTCTTCAGAAGATGGGCGAAGCATTCCGGAACTTCAAGAAAAATTTAACCCGTGACTATGTCAACAAGGGCAAGACTCCGGATTTCAATGGACAACATGAGAAACTGAAAGATGATTGGCCAGAATTTGTGAGGCAAAAGCAATCGGAGCATTTCAAGGAAATATCGAAAAAAATAAGGATAATGCGAGTAAGAAAAAGTTCCATCATATTATGGGGCCAGGAGGATACCGCCTTTCGGAGCCTAGGTGGCAGAAGATGGAGGAGGACCTGAGGGTGCGAGGAATCCCTCTAGGTACAGAGGGATGGGACCCAAGGGCCAAAAGCTGGTGGTACGGGCATGGGGGATCGCTAGACCCGGAGACAGGGGTGTGTGTTCACCGGCAGAAAAAGTTTGCTCCCACCCAAGCCCTTATTGACGCAATGACCCAAGCTCAAGAGGGCTTGATCAAGTTCAACAGAGAGAAAGACGCACTGACAACAGCCCTCGGGAATGATGAACACGGAGGACGTGTACGAGGCAAAGGCAAAGTTCCGTGGAAAGTAGGGTTTTCCCAGGACAATGACCCGTACTGTTACAGAAGCCGTAAGAGAAAGACGGACCGGGATGCAGATCTTATGGCGAAGTTTGCATCGGAACTCCATGAGTTGAAGCAGACCGTGCATGAACTAGTAAAAGAAAAATCGGCTGCAGGGCCGCATGAAGATCATGAAGCGGATCGCGGAAGCCAGCAGCGGAGAAGCAGCGTGGCTTCCACGGATGCCCCGCCTGGTGCTAGTGCACCGATGATCGAGATTCGTGCACCGGAGCCTCACTACCCCGTGGATGATGTAAAGGAGATGAAAGAATGTGATCTGCATTATCCCGTGGGGAACGTTTCCACGAAGGTAGCTAGCGGCAGTGCTTTACCCTGTACACCTGGAGCACTCCACCACAACAACCCCATTGCATATGGCTATGCTCGTGTCACGGTGGAAGACATAGTCCAAGGGTTTGAGGACCTGGAGATTGACAAACCTACACCCGAAGGGGAGAGAAGACTTGGAGATGTCAAGCGCCAGATCATTCTATGGAAAAAGAAGTACATAGTGTTTCCAGGCGAGGCGCCAAGGCTAGCAAGTCCACCCCCCTCCGATGGTGGTGGTGGTGGTGGTGGCGGTGGTGGCGGTGGTGGTGGTCGTGGTGGTTCACCTACACCTCCTTCACGCCATTCGACGCCGTCCCCCGATCCACAACCTCCGGCGGGTACGACGCCCCCCAATCCTCCTCCGGCGGGTACGACGCCCCCCAATCCACCTCCGGCGAAGAAGCAGAAGCAGGCGGACAGCAAGGAAACCCGCTCCTGGACTATTAACCCGGACCCTTATGTACCTAAGACCACAAGGGTACCGGAGCCATCACTGAAGCCTCTCCTCCCAAGGCCTTGGGAACTTAGTGAAGCTGAAACCAAATTGGCCGCGTCTGCTGATTATGAGAAATGGAAGGCGGATATGAAGGCGATAAAAGAGCCTGAGCCCAAGCAAGTATTCACTGAGAAGCAAAAGAAGTGGGCTAAGGATTTTTTGACGACACCGTCCCAAGCCGAGCTGAATATGCCTGACGACTATGGACATGAACTTCGTAGGCAAGCAAAAATATTGAAGGAGGAGAAAGAAGAAAGTAAAAAAAGCGGGAAACAAGTTGACCAGCTCGGGATGCAGAAGAAACAATCGATCCCCCCGCTCATAGTGAAAGCCGGTCCGGAAGAGGACCCCGAGATCATAGCAGCTGCGGCAGCACTTGGATTGACTGTAGCGAGTGCCATGAAACAAGCGTCCGAGATGGGTTTGACTCTTCGTGCCTTCTTAGGCCTTGAGGATGCGCCAGTATGTGAGATAGCATTACAATATGTGCGGAATGGGCCTCTCGTCGAGCCTGCGCGGGAAAAGAGTCTACCACCACAAATGCGAAATCTGCTACGTTGGTACAAGCAATTCATAACATGGGCCGACAAAGAATATGTTTATGCGGATGTTACAGATGAGCATCACACCAAACGGTACTCTGTACAAGTTCATATGAGTGAATTGTTCCAGCTGTTCAATCTGCGCGACCTCGACAAATCTATGCTGAGTTGCTACGTTCTGTAAGTGATTTATTTCTACCTCATCTCGTTCTTCATTGCCTGCACTATATATATATATATTGTCCTAACTATATTGTTGCGTACGCTATTATGCAGATTGAAGATTTGGGAATGCAAAATAAGAAACATCCATGATGTTGGGTTCATTGACCCACATATCGTTAATGGACATGTGTTACAAAATCACCCCGAAGACGTGGAGAAAGACTTGTACAAGTTTCTTAGAAAGCATCAACTCAAAAGTCATATTCTATTTCCTTACCATTTTGGGTGAGTGTTTCTCTCTTGTGCCCATTCTCTTTTGTTTACTCCATGCATGGTATGTCTAATCGATGAGTTATGCATGACTGTGCATGTAACGTGTCCGCAGGTTCCACTGGATTCTGCTAAATATTGAACTTCACACCTCCAGAGTTCTAATCATGGACTCTATGGATTCGGATCCAAAGCGTTGGGCCGACATGAGAAAAATGCTGCAAAAGTAATTATTTTCAATCATTTGAGCTCTATATCGATCGGTCTCTTTCGTTCATTTCCTAATATCAAGTAACTAATAACTCCCTTGTTCATTTAATTTTCTTTGCCCTGTAGGGTTTGGAGACGGTTCTCAGAAGAAATTGTCGGTGAATTCAAACATGAGCTAGATTTCAGAAGGTTAGTTAATGTGGATAAGCAGCCACCGGGGACCAATCTATGTGGATACTATGTTTGTGAGAACATCCGGAGACACACCTCTGAGCGGAAGGCATCGGATAGCGTGCGGAACGCGACGGATAACTTGCGGAGGAGGCTTAGTCCAGAAGCTCGCTTCCGACCAATTCAAGAAGAATTAGCAGGATTTTTCATGAGGGAAGTCATCAATCCTAAAGGAGAACACTATACCGAGGACGAAGAAATTTATATGCATACCCGAGATTGAAACTTGTTCGAAGTTGTATATGGTCATCCATCCTAATTGTGTATGGAAACTTGTTCGAAGTTGTATATGGTCACCCGAGATTGAATATATATTATATATTCCTCTTGAATTCTTCTTGTTTGAAATTTCATATGCATGTATATAGTAGCGTAGAATATGTGTACTGAAACTTCATCAAAATTAAAATAAAACACAAAATAAAATATAAAAGAAATAAAACACTACAAATTAAAAAGAAACCAGGTTTAGGGGGGCTAAAACCCTAAACCTGCGGAGGAGGCCTTTAGTCCCGGTTAGCCACGAGAACCGGGACTAAAGGTCCTCCGCCCCGACGGACCCCTGGCGTCCACGTGGACGGGCCTTTAGTCCCGGTCAGCCACGAGAACCGGGACTAAAGCCTTTAGTCGCGGTTCGTAAGAGGCGCGACTAAAGGGGGGGGGGGTCTTTAGTCGCGCATATTTAGTCCCGGTTGCACAGCCGGGACTAAAGACTGTTGCGAACCGGGACTAAAGGGCTTTTTTCTACCAGTGGATATCATATCTTAATCTAGATACACTTCTTAGCAGCAAAATCAAAACAATCCATACTTTCTCTCTCACAAATACATTAAATCACAAATACATTAAATGAAAAACCTTTAGATACAACAATGAAATACTCCATCCTCCTCATTTTCTTTCCTGCCTTCGCCGCCGCTCCACCACCCCTGTCGGAACTCTACGTTCCCGTCACCTCCAGTGTTCCATCCGGGCTCCACCCTGCTTCTCCTCCGCTGCCATTTCACCCCTCTCCTCCGACCGCCCCGCAAGGCACCATCCGCTACTGCTATACTCACCATGCCCGACAACTGTTGTTGAATTGCCGGAGTTAAAAAAATTGTCCCTTCTTCTTTCAAGCAATGTATTCGGATTTGGTGTACATATTCAAGCACTATGTTGAGTCGTCGACGGCTCGTTTGACGAGGAGGACTATATGGATGAGACAGCGATGATGCAGGCAGTTCTTGAGGTCGTGGAACGTGCGAAGGAGCATGTTCTCAATTTCAAGGGTTCCACCAAGGGTCATCAAATGCTCAACCATAACAGGGCGCGCGGCCATTTGACACGGATGGACAACTACTTTGCCCCCAATGCACTCTTCGCTGACCATTTTTGCGGCATTTACGGATGCGCAAGACTATCTTCGATCGTTTGTACCATGGCATCCGGTCCTATGATGACTACTTCATCTTGAAGAAAGGGCACCGCGGGAACGATTGGGTTCTCTGGTTACAGAAGTGCACAGCTGCACTGCGGATGCTTGCATATGGCACGCCCGCTGATTCGTGGGACGAGTACATACGGATGTCTGAGAGCACATGTGGAGGTGCAATGGTCAGGTTTGCAACTACCGTGGTCGAGGTGTTTGGACCTCAGTACTTGAGAGAACCAACTATGGCAGACATCAAGAGGCTCTTGGCAATATCATAAGTAAGAGGATGGTCAGGTTTGCTTGGATCTCTTGACTACATGCATTAAAAATGAAAGAATTGCCCAAAAGCTTTACAAGTGCAATATCAGGGTCATGTTAAGAAGTCCACCATCATTTTTGAAGCAGTTGCACCACATGATCTTTAGATTTGGCACGCTTTCTTTGGCATGCCCGGGTCTCACAATGACATCAATGTGATGCAGCGATCACCATTGTTTGCGAGGCTAATTAAAAGAAAAACTTCTTGCCACTATACTGTCAATGGACATGAGTACAACATGGGCTACTATCTGGTTGACGGTATCTATCCTCCGTGGGTTACCTTTGGAAACACCATTTTAACCCAGTTAGCCAGAAAAAGTTTCACTTTGCCCAAAGACAAGAATCAGCTAGAGGATGTCGAGAGGGCATTTGGAGTTCCGCATGCCCGTTTTGTAGGTGTTTGTGGACCTGCTAAACAATGGGATCTGGAGGCCCTGTGTAAGGTGATGACATGTTGTGTGATCGTGCACAACATGATCGTGGAGGATGAGAGTGAGGATGTTGCCGCAACTCTAAAATTTGAGAACATGAGTGATCCTATTGAATTTCAAGACCAAAATCTGCCCACATTTGAAGAGTTTATTCAAACGCGTCAACAAATTCGGCATCGAGTAACTCACGAGCAGATGAAAGAAAATCTGATTGAACATATGTGGACGGTTGAAGGGAACAATAATCTTGGAATGTAATATTTGAACTTTTTAAAATTTAAACTACCGCTGTATTCAAACATTTGAATGTGTGTAGTCTATGTATACGGCTATTGAACGTGTGGACTTTTAAAATAATTAGGGAGACCAGATATATGCCGACAACATTGAATGGCCGGCTTCCGCATTCGTGTTTGTAGACTGGTCTCCTTATTCGCAGACGGATGCGGAAGGAAATTTGTGCATGGGCGTTGGAGATGCTCTAAAGCTGGTATGCTGCTTTTGAAAAGCATCTATGTCACCCGCAAAAAAGAAAAGAAAAAGAATAGCATCTATGTGCACAAGCTACGAGAGTTCACTGAGTGTATTTTTTTACAGCGATCCATCGAATTTAGACCATGTCCCTACATATAAAAGCTACAACAGTTCAGAATTTCAATCTTTTAGGTGACATTTGGGTGGTTCTCGCACACATGAAAACCAAATTCAGCATATCCGGCAGCTGAGAAATAAGATACTCCCTCCGTTGCATAATGTAAGACGTTTTTTGCTTGGACTTTGAAGGGCTGAGAAGACCACACGTTAGTGAACCTGCACACATCCCTCCCGCGCTGCCACCCGCGAGGCGGCCGGGGAGGGCGCCCCGATCTCCTCCGCTCGGCCCCCTCTCCCTCCCTACTCCCCCTCGCCGCCGCTGGAGGCGCAGCCGGGCGAAGCCCGGTCTGCGCAGGCGGCGGCGGGGCTTCCTTCGTCCCCTCGCGCGGGTGGTCAGGCGCGGGCCAGATCCGCCGGGCCTGGGCGCCGGACTGGTTGGCGGGTGCGGCGGCACGGCGTGCTGCGGAGTGGTCGGCGACGAGCTCCTGGCGGCGGTGCGGCGGGCGTCATGGTGGTGGTTCTCGCCTCTTGGCGCGCGGGGCTGACTCCGGGGCGGCGGCGCGGGCATGGACTCATCATCTGTTCCTGTGGGCGCGGCCTCGGCCTCCCCTGCTCGGCCGGCGGGTCTCGGTGTGGGGGGGGGCTTCTCCCTACTGAGATCTGGCTTGCGGGATCTTCCAGATCCCGGCAAGGATGGCGGCGACCCGTGCACGAGAGATGGAGGTCTTCGATCAGATCTGGGTGAAAACCTGCTATTGGCTATTGCCAAGGCCGGCGATGGCGACGCTGTCTGCGTCGTTCCCTTCCTGAAGGCATCGTTGTGGAGAAGTTCAAGGCCACTCTCTGCTACCTCCGGGGGAAACCCTAGATTAGTAGATCGGATGACGGCGGCTCTCTGTTGTCGTTTCCCCCTGGGGGCATCATTCTTGGAGGTGCACACGGGCTCGAGGGACTAGAGGACGGCGACTTTGGTGGAGCGGTGCTTCATCTTTCACATTGATGGTGGCGGATCTCGGCGGCATGGTGCTATGGAGACTCGGCGTCTGATGCGCGGAGATGGACTCGTGCAGGAGGAGGAAGCTGTCTGGCGTCATGGGGACGTCGATGGCAGAGTGGCCAGACAAGGTAGAAGCCTCAATATGATCTGAAGACGGACCTGTGAAAGATGGCGACGACGACACACGAGTGCGTCTGACCGGATTGTGCCCCAGACCCGGTATGTGGCTCGGCTGGGGCTTCCGAATGAGTTTTGGCTTCCGGCTTTTGATGTTAGGCTTAGGTGAGTGGTTTGGGTAGTGACCCAGCTAGCACCCCCTCATCATGTTGGATAGGAGTAGCGGCATATGTTGCCAAGATGGTGGATTCAGACACATTGTTGTAATACTTTGTACGGTCCTCGAGAATAATCAATAAAGTGGCCGTATGCATCTCCCAGATGCAGAGGCCGGGGGTCATCCTCCTTTTCTAAAACTAGTGCATTATGAGACGAAGGGAGTAGTAAAATGGTTAGTGTCCTCCATGGCGATAATAAAATGGTTAGCATTCCTTAATCTACGATTTTTCACAAAATTTACACGTTATCGTTTCATAGCAGTCTCTTGACCTATGGAATGTTTGATCACACCTTTGTTTCACATGATCAGCTATTCAAGGGCCAGAGGAAGCATTTCGGAATAAGTTTTTTGTTTCCATACCGGAGGATAAGATTTTCCAATTCAGTGGCCACTCTTGAAATCCTAGGAGCAATTGAAGTAGACATGCAGTTGGATCGAACAAGTGCGTGTAATTCAACCGCAATACCGTACTCATCGTATATATACTAGGGTTGTCAAAGTGACTGATGTGGAGACACATAGGACTGATGGCATGCATCACCATTCAGTTGACATTTGCAGTTAATGGGCAAAGCTTACGACATATAGTTCAGTAATGACCAAAGGAAAACTTTAATTATAACCCCGCGCCGAGGTAAACCATTTATTTTCTACAAAAGCAAAGTAAAAATATCTACATACAATATTTTAGCAGCTTAGGACATCACACACTAGCTGCTCTCCCCCACAGAAAAGCAGCATGGTATTGCTGAACACAGTTGATGGAGATTCCAACAGATCTGGAAAACATTAAAAAACAAACAAGATGTGTTATAAATAAGCTATCACAACTCCCACATGCCTTAATCAGGAAATAACCTTCTCTGACACTACCAGTTGCTGGTCAATTTTTAGCAACAACTAGGTTTCCTTTTGCAAAAGTGATGAGATGCGTTAGCATGCAGTACTACCTAGTACCCCGTGATTTGTTTAAAAACTGGGACCATTGAGTGATCTGTGCACTTCCTTCATATTCTAACATCATAGTACCACTTGCTGCTGCATGCATGCTTTGGCCCTAAACCAATGGATGTGATGAGAGAGAAAACAAGTGTATAACAAAGCCAAGATCTTTAGAGGGTATACAGTACAATAAAAGACCCAACTTCACAAGTGTATAATACGAGCATTTTTTTAGAACAGAGGCTCGAGATGAGCTCAGCTATAAATTAACAAAGCCATCAACCAGCCAGGTTTACAACGACCAACAACTTACGAAGAAGCAAACATGACGGCCAAAAGATACGAAGTGTTGTGCAAACTGCTAGTACTCCTTCCGTAAAGAAAAATAAGAGCGTTTAGATCACTAAAGTAGTGATCTAAACGCTCTTATATTTGTTTACAGGGGGAGTAACAAACAACAATCAGACAAGCAGCAAAAATCTGAAGGCTAGAGGACAAGCCCAGCTTGAAGTCAATGAAGCCTTCCACCGCGAACAGACCGCCGCGCAAAGACGGAAGCCGGGTCTTGAGGAGAAGAAACAACCAGCAGGTGAAGAAACGCCCTCGTCAGATCCATGGGCTCAAGCCGACTCAGTAATAACCTTCTCCATCTCCAAAGTCGGCTCTGGCATGAAGGGCGCCGATCCGTCTATGTGTCTGTACAGAGTTGTATAACTCAGACTAGTCTTTTAGAGTTGTATACAATCACTCTATAAGTACAGAAAAAATTGTATAATCCAGGCAAATCCTTTAGAAGTGTAATTCAGTACAACACAGACTTCCAGAAAAAAGATAGCCTTGGCAGAAAGATATCTTATGCAGCGGTCAGACAACTTTTTCTTTGAACATGATCAGACCACTTTGAAATGAACATACTAGCTGGCTGTCTTATTCAAGTTTATGCAAAACCAACTGAACATTAATAATGCATATAAAACAATATGATATGTTAATGCTTGACTACTAGGGTGGGAAAATATCAGGCAATTTACAGCCATAAACTGCTACAAGAGCTGTCACCAAAAGTTTGATACATGACGCCGCGGTTTTTAGTAGCAATACAATAGAGTTGCATTAGCATGGACTACTACCTAGTACACTGTGATTTGATTATGAACTGGGACCAGCAAGTGATCTGTGCACATAGTTGGCTGAAGTATTTTAAGAACATAGTACAGCTGCTGCTGCATGCTTTGGCCCTGAACCAAAGAGAAAAAGGTGTACAGCATAACAAAGTTCTTTAGAATTGTACGACAACCAACTTGTCTCTCTCACACAGAGAATGCAACTCAGTACAAGAAAAGAGACATCTATAAAATATAAAAGAGAGACCCTGGGCAACAATATTGACTATACTATGATTCTTTTAAATCCTTTGTGGCATGAATTTTCAGGGTAATTGCAAATGAAAACACTCGGTGAGGCAAAATAATTGTGGAAAGATCAGCTCACTTCGCAACAGGAATACAGCCATAAGAATGAAGTTAGGAAAATAGATGGTCGAGTACATAGAGCTCCAAGGGAAGTAAGAAACCAAACAATTTACAAACCTGTGTTGTTCTTTTTTGAGGGGGAAATGGCAGGTGCTCTGCCTTTGCATCATAGATTAGGAATGTACAAGAGGAAAACACAATGGAGAAAGAGAGGGAGGAAGCATAAGAAAAACGAAGAAGCAGTCACCCCAGGCGCTGCCTGTACATGGATGTTCAGCTAATGTTCCGCTACATTCAGCCGGATCAGCTGCAGATCACTGATAAGACCACCAACAACAAAGGCTGGGCATGACGCCTTGTTTGTGTATCTGTTCCTTCAGCAAAGTATGCCCCTATATTCTAAGGGCTTGCTTAACAATTATTTTAGCCTTGACCAATTTACACAAACTTAATGTTTATATTGAAGGTATTGTGCAACGGTTACATAGATGGATCCAGTAGACCAGTACCGAGCTAAGCTGTTCCATTTAGATGGGAAACCAAAGTGCCATTCACAATGGATCTCTTTCAACTTTACGTCATCATTGCAGGAAAACTTTCAACAAGCTCACATACACCTCCTCAAGTTTACAACATAGGAAGAGTAAAAAAAATCTAAAAGCAAACTGCTACAGATCAATAGGCCCTCCTCAGAGAACGGTAAGCAAAAGTTTTTGACGTAAGAGTGAAAGAAAATGCAGGCACAAGTTTCACTGGTGACAAAACAAATATAAGGGAAATAAAATCTCCCCTAGCGTCGATCGCATGCCTTATGCCTTTCGTAACAAACACACAGAGAATACACCAAAGGAGTATCATATACCAAGCTGCAAAGTCCTGGTATGGAACGAAGCAGCAGCTGGCCATCTCAGTTTGGTGGACTATTATGGCCAATGCTAGGGCTATGACCTGGAGTTGTCGACTCGACTTGCTCCGCAGGCGCCCCCAGAGTGCTCCTTCCAGTGCAGGGAGGACGCACGCTGACGATAGGCGCCTTCACTTCTAGCCTCCTTGCATCAGCTGGCACAGGAAGCTGCATGAAGGCAGTACTGAGCAGCAACATGAAAACCACGACCGTATTTGATGAAATGGCCATGGTATCGATGAGAGAAGTAGCTAGTGGTAGCTAGCTTGAACAATGGATGAGGGCAAGAGTAAGAGCTGAAGACACAAGTTACTCACTCACTACTAAGATGGCTTACCTCTAGAGCCAGCTCCCTTCTTTATATATGCAGATTGTGTCACTATTTTAGTTCAAGAAAGGTACTTTTGAAGGAGTCGAGTGATGGGAGGACCAGGGAGGTGATAACAACAATCTCCAGCCCATTGTTTACAATTTGGATGTCTCAACATATTTTCTTCTTTCACGAATTATATGCTAAAGGGAACACCTTTTCCCAATCCAGTTTTATTCTAAGAAACATCTAAGCTTCTTCTACCTGGATAAACACTGTATGAAGCGAGGGCAAAGGGCAGCCCGGTGCATGTAGCTCCCGCTTGCGCAGGGTCCGGGGAAGGGTCCGACCACTTTGGGTCTATTGTGCGCAGCCTTTCCCTACATTTCTGCAAGAGGCTGTTTCCAGGTAGTGAAGTGAGGGTTATTAAAAAGAGCAATGGCATGTGAATATGCCTCAAGTTTGGCCTGAACTCTGTGACAGCCTGACAGGTATCAGTGTGATATTGTTTCCATGACCAGTCGGAGTGATACTTTCATGTGAATTATCCTTCTTACCAGCATGGTAATTTACTAATCTTTTTGCCAGTGCATCAACCAAACAAACAGCTACTAACTTTTCTTTATTTAGTGTTACCAAAGACTGAAGAGGCAGTTATGAATCATCTAGTCACCAGCATATCATCCGTTATTCTAACGAAAGATCTCCTCGACAACCTAAGTTTAACGCACAAGTTGACCCAGTTGTACTAGTATGGCATACTTGGGGTTGGGGGGTCATGGAAGCCTCATTAAGCATGCAACTTGCAAACTTGAACTATCAAAGTGCCTCACTTGACATGTTCCAGTCAAAGTTTAAGGAAGAACAGCAAGTTGGATCTTCTATCAGAACTCATCAAGTCTTAGGTGGAGGGAACAAACAGCAAGTTGGAGCTTCTAATTGTGTTGCTCATAGCTGCATATAGAAAAGAGTAGCAAATGCCTAAAGCTATCATATATGTATAGGATATTGCACCACCAAAAATTGTTCCTTTTCTGTGGATCCCCATTTTCTAAAATTTCGGAAGCTTTGATTTGCATTTGGAAAAGGTGCTTTGAAGTCTTCTTTTGATTTGGAACCTTACTTCCTACTGGTTGGCTTGGAATTTAGCAAATAATTTATTTAAGGTTCTCTCATCCTATAATTCAACCAATCGCATTTTATTCACCTCCTTTAACTCAATAACCCAAAAAGTGTTGTGAACTTCACCATGTGACATAAAAGCATGGGAATTTTCATCATCATTGGCACAACTTTTTTTTTACAGTTGTTAGCAAACAGTAATAGCAACCTCTGTTCCAAAAATAGGAACTACCACGCCTTCTAGAAAAGGAAGTGCCAACTACCAGTAGTCATCAAGTGTGCAACCAACAGGATATGATTGAATGATGCTAAGAGTAGCAAATATTTAAGGTGAGAAGCACACCTCGCTAGATGCCGCAAAGAGTTGTGAACTTGGGGCCTCTTTGATTCACAGGACTCTGAAAACACATATATATGAAAAATGCTGGATTCCAATGGCATGCCTTCCTGAAACCTGCAGGATTAAAACCAATGGAAGTGACACCAAAGTGTGTTTATTTACAGTATTACACCATAGAGTTAACACAATAACTCGTCAGGTATATGAGTTCTTCCAAGAGCTTAGACTTGATGTAAAAATTTCTGTGGTATTTAATGCAAAGTGGCTCATACTAAAAATTCTAAAATTTCTCATTCTACAAATCAAACAAGCACTACCGGAAAAATTCCTCAGAAATGAAATCCTAAGAATTCCTTTTGATCAGAGAGGCCTTTAAGGTCAGAAACAATGAAATATATCACAAAAGCAAAGCATTCACAATCTGCATCTAATAAAGATGTCTTGGTCTCACAAAAGTTACAGAACTACTAAATAGTCCATATTAGTCTATTCACCGAATTGTAATATCAGATATTATTTTCCTTGTCAAAACTACAGTTAGCGCATAAATTAACCTAGGCTCTTATTCAAACTAAGTATATTGTAGTTTGTTTTGCCAGATAGTTACCTGAATCAGGCTACCCTAATTTATCACTTAGTAAGCAATTAGCTTCTGCAGGTTCATTTCATTGACAATACACATACACAAGAACAGGATACGCCAGCACCATCCATACATTAAATATGCACCATATTACTAATTTGATAAGCATCAACAGGGAGTTGTGAACTTGTGGTCAAATGACAGACCCCAAAAAGTGAGGATGTAGGAGCACTTCCATATCACTAGTGTTAGGAAGACCAAAGGAGAAACACATGTGTTGACTTACTAATGATTTGCAAAGCCAAGCGATAGTAATGATAATGATTTAAAAGCAGACGACTAATTCCAGTATTTTGCAGAAGACAACAGAAAATGTAACAAGAGGTTCCTTCTGACGTAAAACTAATTAAGTACTCCCTCCGTCCCAAAATAAGTGTCTCAACTTTGTATAAACTTTAGTTCAAAGTTGTACTAAAGTTGAGACACTTATTTTGGGACGGAGGGAGTACTCGAGTTCTCCATTTGTGATGTCAACATAAATCTTGACAGGCTAATCAGTTCAGAGGTTGCTATCCCTCTTTTTTGATTTGGAACATTGCTTCCTACTGGTTGGCTTGGAATTAAGCAAATAATTTATTTGAGGTTCCCTCAGCCTTGGTGACATAATACAGGTAATCTCATTTTATTCACCTCCTTTAATTCAATAACCCAGAAAGTGTTGTAAACTTCACCATATGACATAAAAGCATGGGAATTTTCATCATTATTGCCAAAACGTTTTTTACAGTTGTTAGCAAACAGTAATAGCAACCCCTGTTCCGAAAATGGAACTACCAGGCTTTCTAGAAAAGGGAAATACCAACTCCCAGTAGTCATCCATATGACATAAGAGCATGGGAATTTTCGTCATTCTTGCCGCAACGTTTTCTTTTACGGTTTTTAGCAAACAGTAATAGCAACCCCTGTTTCGAAAATGGAATTACAAGGCTTTCTACAAAAGGGGAATACCAACTTCCAGTAGTCATCAAGTGTCCATCCAACTGGAAATGATTGAACAATGCTAAGAGCCACAAATATTTAAGGTGAGAAACACACCTCGCTAGATGCCAGCAAGAGTTTTGAACTTAAGGCCTCTTTGATTCGCAGGATCCTGAAGATGCAGATATAGGAAAAACGCTGGATTCCAATGGCATGCCTTCCTGAATCCTGTAGGATTGGAAACCATAGGAAGCGGCTCCAAACTGTGTGTGATTACAGTATTACACCATAATAGAGTTTAACATAAGAGCTCATGAGGTACATGAGTTCTTCCAAGAGTGTTTAGACTTGATGCAAAGTTCCTGTGGAAATACAAAGTGGCCCACAGTGAAATTCCTAAGTTTTCTCATCCTGCTAATCAGACAACCACTATAGAAAAAATTCCTACGGATTGAAATCCTAGAAAATTCCTTTCACTCAAGGAAGCCTTTAAGGTCAGAAAAATACCTCAAAAGCAAAGTATCAACAATATGCATCTAATAAAGATGTCTAGGCACCTGGTCTCACAAAAGTTTTTGTTTTATACTGTCTCACAAAGGTTGCAGAACTGGTAAATCAGCTATAGTCTTTTCACCAAATTGTGATATCAGATTTTTTTTTTCCTTGTCAGAACTACAGTTGACGCATAAAGTAATCTAGGCTCTTATTCAGTAATCGCAAACATAGCAACCTCTGTTCCAAAAATAGGAACTACCAGGACTTCTAGAAAAGGAAGTGCCAACACCCAGTAGTCATCAAGTGTGCATCCAACTGGATATGATTGATCGACGCTAAGAGAGCAAAAATTTAAGGTGAGAAACACACCTCGCTAGATGCCGCAAAGAGTCGTGAACTTAGGGCCTCTTTGATTCGCAGGATTCTGAAAACACAGATATATGAAAAATGCTGGATTCCAATGGCATACCTTCCTGAATCCTGCAGGATTGAAACCTACGGACGTGGCACCAAAGTGTGTTTGATTACAGTATTACACCATAGAGTTAACACAAGAACACAAGAGGTATATGAGTTCTTCCAAGAGCTTATATTTGAGGTTTATTTTCTGTGGTATTGAATGCAAAGTGGCACATACTAAAAATTCCTAAAATTTCTCATTCTATAAATCCAACAATCACTACAGGAAAAATTCCTCAGGATTGAAATCCTACAAAAATGCTTTCAATCAGAGAGGCCTTTAAGGTAAGAAACAATGAAATATATCACAAAAACAAAGCATTCACAATCTGCAACTAATAAAGATGTAAAGTAATATAGGCTCTTATTCAAACTAAAATCTGTTGTAGTTTGTTTTGCCATATAGTTACCTGAAATCAGGATACCGCAATTTATCACTTAGTAAGCAATTAGCTTCTGCAGGTTCATTTCATTGACAATACACCTGCACAAGAACAGGATACACCATCACCACACAAGCACCATCGATACATCAAATATGCACCATATTAGTATATATTACTAATTTGATACGCCTCAACAGGGAGTTGTGAACTTGTGGTCAAATGAACAGACCCCAAAAAGTGAGGATGTAGGAGCACCTCCATATCACTAGTGTTAGGAAGACCAAAGGAGAAACATATGTGTTGACTTGCTAATGATTTGCAAAGCCAAGCAATAATAGTGATAATGATTTAAAAGCAGACGACTAATTCCAGTATTTTGCAGAAGACAACAGAAAATGTAACAAGAGGTTCCTTCTGATGTAAAACTAATTAAGTACTCGAGTTCTCCATTTGTGATGTCAACATAAATCTTGCCAGGCTAATCAGTTCAGGGATTGCTATCCCTCTTTTTTTTATTTGGAACCTTGCTTCCTACTGGTTGGCTTGCAATTAAGCAAATAATGTATTTGAGGTCCCTCAGCCTTTGGTGACACAATACAGGTAATCCCATTTTATTCACCTCCTTTAATTCAGTAACCCATACAGTGTCGTGAACTTCACCATATGACAGAAAAGCATGGGAATTTTCATCATTATTGCCACAACGTTTTTTACAGTTGTTAGCAAACAGTAATAGCAACCACTGTCCCGAAAATGGAACTACCAGGCTTTCTAGAAAAAGACTCCCAGTAGTCATCCATATGACATAAAAGCATGGGAATTTCATCATTCTTGCCGCAACGTTTTCTTTTACAGTTTTTAGCAAACAGTAATAGCAACCCCTGCTTCGAAAATGGAACTATCAGGCTTTCTAGAAAAAGGAAATACCAACTCCCAGTAGTCATCAAGTGTCCATCCAACTGGAAATGATTGAACGATGCTAAGAGTCACCAATATTTAAGGTGAGAAACACACCTTGCTAGATGCCACTAAGAGTTGTGAACTTAAGGCCTCTTTGATTCGCAGGATCCTGAAGACGCAGATATAGGAAAAACGCTGGATTCCAATGGCATACCCTCCTGAATCCTGTAGGATTAGAAAACATAGGAAGTGGCTCCAAACTGTGTGTGATTACAGTATTACACCATAATAGAGTTTAACATAAGAGCTCAGGAGGCACATGAGTTCTTCCAAGAGTGTTTAGACTTGATGCAAAGTTCCTGTGGAATTGAATGCAAAGTGGCCCACAGTGAAATTCCTAAGTTTTCTCATCCTACAAATCAGACAACCGCTATGGAAAAAATTCCTACGGATTGAAACCCTAGAAAATTCCTTGCACTCAAGGAAGCCTTTAAGGTCAGAAAAATACCTCAAAAGTAAAGCATCCACAATATGCATCTAATAAAGATGTCTAGGCACTTGGTCTCACAAAAGTTTTTGTTTTATACTATCTCACAAAAGTTGCAGAACTGGTAAATCAGCTATAGTCTTTTCACCAAACTGTGATATCAGATTTTATGTTTTCCTCGTCAAAACTACAGTTGACGCATAAAGTAATCTAGGCTCTTATTCAGTAATCACAAACAGTAATAGCAACCTCTGTTCCAAAAATAGGAACTACTCTTCTAGAAAAGGAAGTGCCAACACCCAGTAGTCATCAAGTGTGCATCCAACTGGATATGATTGATCGACGCTAAGAGAGCAAAAATTTAAGGTGAGAAACACACCTCGCTAGATGCCGCAAAGAGTCGTGAACTTAGGGCCTCTTTGATTCGCAGGATTCCGAAAACACAGATATATGAAAAATGCTGGATTCCAATGGCATACCTTCCTGAATCCTGCAGGATTGAAACCTACGGACGTGGCACCAAAGTGTGTTTGATTACAGTATTACACCATAGAGTTAACACAAGAACACAAGAGGTATATGAGTTCTTCCAAGAGCTTATATTTGAGGTAAATTTTCTGTGGTATTGAATGCAAAGTGGCACATACTAAAAATTCCTAAAATTTCTCATTCTATAAATCCAACAATCACTACAGGAAAAATTCCTCAGGATTGAAATCCTACAAAAATGCTTTCAATCAGAGAGGCCTTTAAGGTAAGAAACAATGAAATATATCACAAAAACAAAGCATTCACAATCTGCAACTAATAAAGATGTCTTGGTCTCAAACAAGTTACAAAACTGGTTAATCGTCCATATTAGTCTTTTCACCAAACTGCAATATCAGATATTCTTTTCCATGTAAAAACTACAGTTAGCTCATAAAGTAATCTAGGTTCTTATTCAAACTAAAATCTGCTGTAGTTTGTTTTGCCAGATAGTTAACTGAAATCAGGATACCCCAATTTATCACTTAGTACAAAAGGATGGTTACAAGCAAGTAGCTTCTGCAGGTTCATTTAATTGACAATATATACCCGCACAAGAACAGGGTACGCCACCACCACACAAGCACCATCCATACATCAAATATGCAAGAAGTGAGGATGTAGGAGCACTTCCATACTATTGTGTTAGGAGGACCAAGGAGAAACATATGTGTTGACCTGCTAATGATTTGCAAAACCAAGCGATAATACAGATAATGATTTAAAAGCAGACAACTAATTCCAGTATTTTGCAGAAGACAACAGAAAATGTAACAAGAGGTTCCTTGTGATGTAAAACTAATTAAGTAGTCGAGTTCTCCATTTGTGAAGTCAACATAAATCATGACAGACCAATCAGTTCATGGCACAACATATCTGTAATTGATCATGGACACCATCTAGCAGCAAGTTACAATATCAGACGATGTACATCACTATATATACCACTATATAGTGCCTAATGTCAATCCATACAAGCAGTACATGAGGCATACACAACCTGAAGTGCCGAAAGGACACACAACAGATCTATCTCTTATGAAGAAGATTTTCTGTTTCAGGCATGACTCCCTCCTTTGGTGCTACCGAGCTTGGATAGTAGGTAGAGGCAACCTGAAGAGAGGAAGATAGATCCAGCGAAGCAGAAGAGGTCAGTACACGACGTGATAGTCACCCTCTTGCTCTTCTCGGAGATGCCAACCAGCAGAACCAGGACGATTACATGACCCAGCTTTGTCTTGAGGTCGCTCACCGAGCGGATTTCCAGCCACTTGGGCCGTTCCTGCCGACAGAATCAGAGATATAAGAACACTGAATCGACCACATTATCTCTATGATAATTGAGAGGAGACCAACCGGAAGCTTGAACAAGCCAAAGAGGCTGGAGCGGTCATGGGACTGTTTTGCGATGTCCATGTTACTGATGAACAGCTCGTACAGGCCCGTCCCAAAGACAAACATGACCGTGCCGATGAGATACATATCTGAGGTGAGACAAGTAATGCACAATGGTCAGGCATCACAACTATATAAACTGATGGTATGCATCTAGTGATTATGTAAAACTGGTGACAATTGTGCCGACATGTAAAACTTATGCCAGTGGTGAACTTGAAGGTACTGGTGGTGGATTGTGCAAAGATTAATGAGATGAAACAGTTTGGTTACCAATGGCTTCAATCAGCATGAGCACGACCTTCGCATCACCGCGCAAGTAGTATTCCACGAAGGCGTCCATCACAAAAGTGCAGCCCTGGGTAACCAAAAGTGCACGGGTTAAAAGATCAGATGGGGAGGCACGGAGATGAACTTGTCGGGCTGATAAATTAAGCAGGGAAAGCACCTTGAGGAAGCAGAGGACAGATCCGGCGAGAGATCCGGCGATGCCGAGGAAGGCCATGAAGCGGCAGGCGTAGATGACCTTCTCGATGCCCGCCTCCAGGTCCGACCCGAATCCCGCGCGGGGCAGCCCGAACGGGCGGAACCGCTCGCCGTGGTGGGGCTCCGCGTGCACGGCGCTCGCCGCCGCGGCCGCGTGGGGGGCAGGCTCCCCCCTGACCCTCACGCGCTGCCCCGGCCGCGCCCTCGGCCTGGGCCTCCACGCCCAGCCGCCGCGGCATCCCGCGCCCACCGAAACCTCGGCCGCGGCCGCCGACGCCACACCGGAACCGAAGGGTCTGGGCCTCATCATCACTGCCGCTTCGATTCAGCCCTTCAGCGGCGCGGAGCTGGTGGCTAAGTAGGCAGCGGCGAGCGAGGGAGCGCCACAAGTGGGGCGCCACGTTCGGCGCACCGTGTCGGGTGCGGACGCGGAGGGCGACGGCGACGGCTCCGGCTCTCGCTCGTCGGGTTGCGGGCCGACGAGCCGACGTTGGCGAGGGACGGAGGGGAGTCCCCCCTTTCCCGCGCCGTGCATCCCGTCCGGCCGGTTGGTGAAAGGGACGGAGATAGTTCCGCGCTCGGGGCGATGATCTGGCGGCCTCGTGTCGTCGTCGTCTTCCCCGGCGAGCCTCGGCCACTCCTTTCCGCGGACTCTCTCGTCGGCGCCACAGGCGTGCACGGCTCGCGTCGTCACTCGCGAGTTCTTTTTGGTTTGTTGGGCCACGCCCGCGGGCCAAATTCCAACGTCGCAATTTTAAGAAGCTTTGTTCAGTCCGGCAAGAATGGGGGAACTCCCATACCGCGACTCAAATGGGCTGGGTCCAGCAGTGCAGTTATTTTTCTCTTCTTTCGTTTTCTTTTTTCTTTACATTTTTTGTATCTTTTTTCTCTGTTCTTTGAGTAAAATACACTAATATTTATTTTCACATAAATGAACACTGATTTTTGAATTATGTGAATATTATTTTTCAAATCATGATCTATTTTTCAAGCTATATGGAGATATTTTATGTACATCTGTTTTTGTAAAAAAAAATGTTTTAAAACATAAAGAACATTAATTTATATGAGTGAAAAAGGTTCATAATATAAATTTATTTAAAAATGCATATTTTTTTAGAAAAATACACTAAAATTTTAATACGAGTGAAAAATATATGAGCTTTATTTAACATTTTTGGAGGTGTTGGAAAATATTTAATGCATTTCAAAATTGTGTTTTTATTTGTTTAAAATGTTCATATATGTCTTGAAAGACATGATTAGATTTTCTAAAATATTAACATGTTGCAAGAACAGTGTTAATGTATCTCTAAATAATATGCATGCATTACTTATACCAAAACATAAAGAAAATAAAACATAAAATACACGAAAAGGGAAAAGTAACATCAAGGGAAAACAAAGCAACAAAAATAAAGTAAAATAGAAAAGAAAAGAAAGCAGAAACATAAAAAGAAAAACTATTATAACAACAGATGGAAATAGGAAAATGAAAAATGAAAAGAAAGGGCAAGGAAGAAACCCGGCACTACCCGGCGGACCAACGATGGAGCGTGCCTAGGCGACCGCTTGCTATTGCTCACAAAGAGTGGTATACAGAATTTGCTGCAAATAGATGATTTCTCAATGAAAGAGCTGGAGCCTGCTCTACCATCCTTCTCCAGGTTCTCAACAAATCCTGCATCGAGGTGCAGGTTGATAATGTTCCTAGCTGCCGGAGCTCCCCCCCCCCTCGCGTCGCCCCTGCTAGGGCGACTCGGGGGCCCCAAACCCTAGCTCCGCCGCCTCCCCTTTCTTCTCCCCTCCTCCTCGCCGCCGCCTGAGGCCGCCGCCGGGCAAGCCCGGGGTGTCGCCGAGGAAGGTGGCGGCGAGGCCTTGGCGCCCCTGCCTCTGCTGCGGGGGGCCGTGTTCCCTAGGGCGGCGGCCCTGGTCGGAGAGGCGTCAGCGGCCCGGCGGCAGGCGGTGGCGCGGGCGTGGGCCGGCGATCCTGGCCGTGTGGATGGCGGGTGCCCCGGTGGACGGGAGCCCTGGCAGCGGCTGCTGTGGCTCACGGTGGCGCCACATCTGACCGCCCCTGCCCCCCTGTTTTGAGAGCTCCGCCCCGGCCAGATCTGTCCGGCTTCTTTGCGGGCCGCCGGATCTTGCGTCGTTGGGGTGGTGGAGGCGGGGATTCGAAGACCGGGAGAAATTCCAGGCCGGCCTCGTCGGTCTTGGCGGCGGCGACGCTCGTGGCGCCGTTCAGGTCAGATCCGACGCCCCCATCCCTCTAGTCTCCCGGGTGAAAACCTCGACTCTGTTGGGCGGCGGCGCCGCCCTCGGCGTCGCGTCCTTCCTGAAGGTGCCGTTTTTGGGAGCTAGGTGGGCAGTGGGCTTCTCGGCGATGTGGTGGGTGTGCAGCGGCGGCAGTAGCTGGTCTTCTTTGTCGGCGGTGAGTTCTTGTGGCTCAACGCCTACAGGGACACTATGCTACTGCTCCTCCGTCCGTTCCGTTCCGGCAGCTCTTTCTCATCCGTGTCCCGTCCGTGGGTGTTGGGTGGTGCTCTGCTCCTTGAGATCATTCCGTGGCTAGTCGGGTGAGCTAGGTTCCTCTCCAGATGCAGCCTGCAGGTGTCTCTCCTCCCAGGTTCTAGGGTGAACCGCTACACTGTCAACGGTTCGGCGCCTTCGAGCCAGGCGAGGAGACAGGGGTCTTCTTTGATAGTGGAGCTGGGAGGACATGGCAATCCGGGGCCGCTGGTGATTTGGCGACGGCGTGCCCTTCCTCGCCGTCCGAAATGCTGCTCCTGTGCTGACATTCTCCTTCTCCCGGGTGATTGTATGCGAATGAGGACCTACACATCCCCGAGCTGCGTGTCTCCATGTTCGATCTTTTAGCTGGGTGTGTGTGAGGCTTGTGTGCTGCTGTCCAGCGCCTCTGTATCTTGTCGTTTTTTCGCTTTCTTGTGTTGGTTTCGAGTTTGTAATCCTGGCCGGTTGATGGCTTTGTTAATTCAAAGCCGGGCTCTTCTGGAGCCTCCGTTATAAAAAAAACAAATCCTGCATCTTCTTTCTACTTCGTGTTAATTAGTGAAATCTCTGGGGTTAAGTTGAAATATGTTGTCAAATTAGCAGACGTTTAGATGTTGAAGAAGCTGAAACAAAGACATGTGCTGTAGATTTGCAAATTGCTAATAACACTACTCAGGCACGTATTGTCCTAGAGTCTGATAATTCTGCTGCTGTTGGAGTCATCATAAGTGAAGTCTCGTCATGATAACTTTTTTGCGAGAAAGATTGGAGAGTGTGATTCTGTAGCTCAGCACCTAGCTTTGTTGGCTAGAAGCCAGGGCATAGATGAAATCTGGTTAAGACCATATTCCTGATCCGTTGTATGAGCTTGTTGGTTCTGACAATGTAACCTGTGATGCAATAAAGGAATGAAAGCACTCTGTCCCCTCAAAAAAAAAAATTTTGTTGCCGCTTGGTTCCTGTTTCACCTGGATGTTTATTTACTACGGTTACTCCATCAGGGATTCAGATTGTGCTTTTGATCTTTAGGGGGAGCGTGCTACACGGTAAATGGCAATGCTTTTACATGAAGTATACTTTTGGTGATGCTAAGAAAGAAATGCTATCGATAGCTGAATATAACATTCAGGTTAATTTGTTCAATCAGCTCAGCTGGACGGCTGCTCACAAGTCACAATGTTCCGGTGCTGGTTTCAGAACCGACAACTCTCATTGGATTACAGAGACATTTCACCGAATTACACGCTGCATCTTAATAATCTGCGCTATTTTTTACTGAACCTGATCGTCGCAACACAAGTCGATCGCGAGTGATAAATAAACGAAAAGTCTAACGCCCACACGTGTAGTGTGTAGCATCCCGCCCACACGCGTCATCTGTCGTTGGATCATTTTGCACGATTCTTGAAGCACTTTACGTTCCACGTCATCCCACAGCCTCGTCCGGGCCTGGACAAACTGTGCCGCACGTCCGGGCCTCGACAAACTATGCCGCACGTCCTCACTCCCGTTCTTCTTTCCCCACTCCGCCTCACCTTCTTCCCCACCTACCCGCACACCACACACAATATGGCCCGGGCGGCGGCGGACGGCAGGCCCGAGCGAAGGCGGGCGGAGGCCCCTGGCGGTGGCGGGCGGAGGCCCCGAGCGGAGGCGGGTGGAGGCCCCTGGCGGTGGCGGGCGTGGGCCCCGAGCAGAGGCGGACGGAGGCCTCGGGCGACGGCGAGCGGAGGTCCCGAGTGGTGGCGGGCGGAGGCCCTAAGCGGTGGCGAATAGGAGGTGGATCCGGCCGACGGCGATGGAAGGCGCGGCGGAGGAGGAAGGGCGCGCTCGCTGCGCGCCGGAGGAGCCGCGGCAGGATTGGGCTGCGGCTGGGAGGAGCCACGATGGAGGAGCCGTGGCGGGGAGGAACCGCTGCAGGGAGAGGAATGGCAGCGGCGGCGACGATGAAGAGGAGCTGCCGCAGGGGAGTGCCCGTGCGCAGCGGGGGAGGAGCTGCAGGGAGAGGAATGGCGGCGGCGGCGACGGTGAAGAGGAGCTGCCGCGGGATCCACGCTGGAGGAGCCTCGCCTCCGTCGATTCCCTTCCTCCGCGTCCATTCTACGGCGACGTTCGTCCTCACCTTGGATCCCGTCACCGGCGTCACGTCTGGCCACCCCATGGAGGAGGTCGTGGCCATGCCCGTTCTTGCCGGTGAGTCGCTGGTCCATTGGCTCGAATAGCAGAATTCGTGTGTATGACTAGTCCACATGATGGCAATTTTTTTATAGGATCTTATGGCAATTCACATGAGCTGAAATAGATTATACTGAATGTTTTTGCCATGGCAAATTTGTTTTTCTCATCAATCCAATGTTCAAATTAACATAACCATGGCAATTTTTCTGTAGCATCACATAGTAAATTCATACATTGTTGAATAGATGCTACAGAATGTGTTTTGCCATGGCAAATTCCATGTATCATGTACAAATTTTTCCCACAATTTGTTTGGTCACATGGCAAATGTAGGATTGCTCTTTTTTTGAACACACGACATTTTTGTAAAACATGGCAAATTCTGAAATTTTATACAACATGTCAAGCATACTTCAAATAACATGTCAAACTGAATGTTGGATCAATAGTTGCCATGGCAGTTTTCGTTATGAGTAGTTCTGATGGGGCAGAATTGCTGTGAGTTGTTGCCATGGCAAATTTCTGGAGTAATTGCCATGGCAAAATTATATAGTAGTTGCCATGGCCGAATTTGCTACGAATAATTGCCATGGGACAGAGTTGCTATGAGCTTCTGCCATGTCAAAATTCTGGAGTATTTTCCATGGCAAAAATATGTGTTTTTGTGTGATCTGCCATTTCATACTGATGTTAATGTGTCTACAATTCCACTTCTTATCAATTTGCCATGCTTCTAAATAAATACATGGCAACTATCCTACTGTTTGGCGCTGAAAATTGCCATGTGTTCTGATATGCCATACGCTACGGCAGTCAATGCATTTACATTTGCCCTTTCATCATTTTGCCATTCTACTGAATAAATAGATGGCAACTATGTGTGGAACTGTAAAAACTTGCGTTGTTTGCCATGTTTTTCAAACCACAACACATCCTTTTTTTTTCAAATTTCTGAGTAAATACATGGCAAATCCCTCTCTATAAAAGCCTGAATTTTGCCATGTTTCATGTTTGTTATGCCTGTTAACAGGTACCAAGCAATTGGTGTGCTACTGTACCAAATGCTTGGCAACTTCATCAGATCCATAACCCATCAATTGCCATGGCTGAACTGTTTCCTTTTGCCATGTTTGCCATCTTCATGCCAACCACAACCCATCATTCTGTAATGGTACTAAACATAGACATGGCAACTCCCCCATGTTCAATCAGTCTAGTTTTGCCCTGTTCGTTTCATGGTAGATGGCAACTCACCCATATGTATGTACATTTTCCTACTTAACAATTTGGCATGCTACACACTAACTACATGGCAATTTCAATGTTACTATCATGGCAAATTTAACTCATATAACATGGCAAATCTATCTTTTTTTTCATGTACCACAACATTATTACGCCATGTGCCATGGCATTTTGACTTTGCACTTGCCATGGAAATTTGTTTTTGATCATTTTGTTTGTGTTATTTTCACATACACGACAATTTTATTACGCAAAAGATGGCATTTTCGTTGAAACTAACATCGCAAAATGAAACATGCATTTGCCATGGCAACATTTGATCAATTTTTTATTACTTCACATTCTTGGCAATTTTCATGTAAAATTTGATTAAAAAAACACGGCAATTTTTGATACAATTCTGCCATGGCAAGTTTCTCGTTCATACTTGATTCCAACTTTTTGTGTTTTTTTACACTGGCTAAAATCATCATACAAAACACAGCAATTCTTGATACGAATCTGCCATGGCAATTTTTCTTGTTCATACTTGATTTTGAACTTTGTAAACGGGGCCATAACAATTCTTCTTCTTTTTTACAACATGGCAATTTCTTTTTGAATGGGACCATGGAAATTTTTTAGTGCATGCATCATGGGAATTATAGTTTATGGATCATGGCATTTTTTAGTCTATGCCTCATACAAATTTTCTATTTTTGAAAGGGACCATGGCAAATCTTCTTTCATGCCAGTTCGTGGAGCAGGGCAATTTTTCGTCCTTCTTTGTAACATGGCAAATTTTCTTTTTGAATGGGACCATGGCAAACTTAGTGTATGTATCATGGCAAATGTAGTTTACGGGGCATGGCAAATTTTCTTTCTTTTTTGCAACATGGCAAATTTTCTTTTTTCAATGGGACCATGGCAATCTCAGTGCATCTTTCATGGCAACGGTAGTTCATGTAGCATGTCAAATTTTCTTCCTTCTTTTACAACCTTGCAAATTTGTTTTCGAACAGGACCATGGCAAACTTAGTGTGTGTATCATGGCAAATGCAATTTTCGGAGCATGGCAATTTCCAATTTTAAGGACCATGGTAAATTTTCTTTCCTTTTTTTGCAACATGGCAAATTTTCTTCTTTGAAGGGACCATGGCAAATTTAACGGGACCATGGCAACATTAGATTTACTCATCTTTCAAAAATAGATACCATCGCAATTTTATTTGCACCATGGCAAATTAAGTTCAAGCATGGCAAATGTAGTTTAAGGATCATGGCAATATTCTTTTCCTTTAGCAACACGGCAAAAGCTACTTTTCATTTGACCATGGCAATGTAGCTCCTCCCCCGGCCTAGACGTCGACTAAGATGCCGACCAGGAGTCGTCCTCCGTGATGACAACCATGATTTTTTTGTTTTGTTTTTTGAAAACATGGCATTTGTTTGAATTTTTATGTGATGGCAAGTTGATATGCACCCCCGCTGCAAAACTTGTCATTTTTTAGCTTGGGAAACAACAATATTTTCCATGGCAAATTCATACAATTTGCCATCATATAGCAGTAGATATGTCATGGCAAATTTTCAACCAATTTTTTACCTTGGGTATATTCAATATGCAGTTTTTGATTTGGCATTATTTACTACTTAGACCATGGTAATTCCAGTACTTTTAGACCATATAATTTTCATAATCAGATCAATAACAGCAATTTTAATAGAAATCATTCGTATACAGCAACTCTATCAAACTTGTTGTGCCATGGTATTACAATATGTATATATATCATTTTGTACAATACTTTTCCATATACACTTTGCAAACTTGTTGCCATGGCAAAAAAATTCCGACACATGTCAAATTGTTTTTGTTGGCACCTATGTACTATACGGCAACTGTATTGTTTTAAATTTTTATAAACACATGTTTTTGGTGCTTTTTTTTGGCTTGTTTTAGTGAAGCAATAGGTAACTGGGCTGCACGTGCTTATTTTCGTTGTTGGGCTGGCTAGTTCAGCGGCATGTTGGGCCAACAGGAAATCATTCTGTCTCGGATCGATCCCGCACGGAACGTGTACGTTGACACAGGGTGTGTGGTAGGGTTCTCCTCCTGCCACACGTGTGGGCGGTTCTACTGTTCGCCCACACATGGCACGTGTGGGCTGTCTCCCGCTCACACCACACACGGTGTGTGGGCGGGTGTTGCTCCCACCACACGTGTGGCAGTTATCGGTGTCCTAAATAAAACAATATCAAATGAAGTGTAAACGGGAGGAGATGGAGTTGAACTTTGAACTGTTCCATACGCAATATATGTACTGTACAGAACCACAAATTAGCCTGGCTACAGATAGTTTTCCTCGCAGCGGCGGCTATTTACATACTCTACTACCGGCATTGTTTCCATTTATAAGTAATTTTCTTCTGCGGGGATGCCTGTATACGAATTGCATATGTACGTTCCTGTCGCTACCACGAATGAACCTATAATGAATAGCAGATACGCCATTGGCGGGCTAAGCAGAGCAGAGCAGGGCGGAGCAGAGGAGGAGGGCGAAGCAGAGCCCGAGGAGGAGCAGTGTGCTACGGCGACCTGGAGCGGCAGGTGTCGTGGTCGATGGCCATGACGCTGCCGGGGGGGTAGCTGAAGCTGAGGGGGCAGTTGAGGCGCGTCCAGAAGGCGACCTTGAGGAAGATGCCCATCCTCCACCGGGTGCGCGCCTTGCCGGACAGGGTGATGGGCACCACCCTGGACCTGAGCGCCTCCTCCATGGCCCGCATCCCGGCGAGGTCCAGCTTCGCCCCGCGCGACGCCCCGCTGTAGGGCAGCGTCACGGAGCTCTCCCGGGCGACGCTGAAGGTCTCGGCCCGCAGCTGCAGCAGGGTGGTGCCGTGGAACTTGACGTCGATGTTGAAGCTGGAGAAGGAGGCGTTGACCTTGGAGTTGGTGTTCCTGGCCAGCACGTCGGCCCTGACCTGGATGTCGCGGATGACGCCGTCGGCGGGGCTGTAGTCCAGCTGCTGGAGGTACGCGTTGGTCACCACCATGTACGGCATGTGGGGCTTGTAGATGAGGTAGACGGCGAACACCGCGGCGCCCACCACGATGATGCCGATGGCCAGCAGCGTGCACAGGATCACCGCCATCCACACCAACGGCGAGCTCCGCTGCCTGTCGTCCTCCGGGTACCGCCGCCTGTCGTTCCTCCCATGGCGGTGATGATGACCCGCGCCCGCCTCAGCCGCCCTCTGGTTCACGTGGTGGCGGTGGTGGTGGTGGTCGGCCTCCATCCTGCTGTCTCCGGCCCTCATCGCATGCCGCTGGCGCTTCGATCGAGCTGGGCTGGGTTGATATCGGAGGGATGGAGTGCGCATTAAGGAAGGGAATTGAGTTGGATGGAGCGGTGCATGTCCATGGATAATTGTTAAGCTTGGATGAGAGGAAGGGTTTTGGAATCTTCTTTGCTCTCTCTCACCGTCACGCCTCCTTTTTGAGTTCTGCATGCTCAACAGCTCAAGGCACTCATATGCGTTGCTTTGCTTCCTTGCTTTACAACTGAACTCTACTCTAGTCTACTAGCTGGCTAGTCATCTGGCCCTCTCAACTAGTCATCACTAATTAAATATCAAATCTTGGGTCATAATTAGGTTAGTTGCAGCCATGGGTCACCAAATTTGAAATGCATTCCAGACAACTCCATTACACAAAAACTGCATTTCAGATACAACATTTCCTTCCACACCAACCCACTAAGCGCAACAAAGAACAGGATAAAATCTCCTCCGAGGTACACCTGCCGCCGACCAAGCCCGCCCTCCTGGTCAATTCTTTGAAGAACCAATTGTGCCAATTCTGTTAGATAATTTTGCTACATTCAGCGAAGCATTTGTTTGCTATGCCCCGGGCCCTGGCGGGTCATAACGCAGGTAAGGAGAATATGATTGATCATTTCCTGACCTTGATCACAAAATGGGCAGCATGGACGGCGTGGGAGCCCGTGGTGTGCCAGTCGATCGGAAGTCCAACAATGATCACTATTCACTAAGAGCCAGCCACATGAAAAATGACATGTCAGTGGAACCCTTTGATTTCTAGGTGAAATCCGACGATGGGGCAACGACGGGAGCTCCTAATCGGTGCTCGGCGCCTTCAGCGCCAATTAGGAGAAGCGGCGCTTGCTACAGCGCGAACTGGGCCGGCCCACGAAGGGGCATTGCCACAAAATGATAATAAAATGCGCGAAAAGAATAAAAAAATCAAGGTCCCGCGGCGAATCAAACTCACGCCATACACTACCTACACGTCTTCGGTTAAACACTAGGGCAAGTGGTTGCAAGTGACAGAATGCAGCGCTAACACTTTAGAAACTATCATAGCCGCTCATACATGATTTTCTTTCAAAGAAATGAAACAGGACATATTTTAGAAAAAGATCATAAACATGCAAAAAAACGTTGCATTATTCAAGAAAAGTTCATCAATTTTTAAAAATAGTTCACAAATGTTCATCAAATTTTGAAAAAAATCCACCTTTTTGACAGAAGTCCATCAATCTTAAAGAAGTTCACAAAACTGAAAAAAGCTCATCAAATTTTAAAATAAATTCATCTAATTTGAAAAAAGTTCATTGAATTTGAAAATGTTCATCAATTTTAAAAAAAGTTCATCAAATTTAAAAAAATAGTCGAATTAAAAAAAGTTCATTGAATTTTAGAAAATCATCAATTGTTAAAAATAGTTCACTAAAAATAAATAAAAAATTCATTGATTTTTAAAACTAAAGTTCATCAAATTTAAAAAAAACATCATCAATTTGAAAAATTTCACGCATTGAAGAAAAAAAAGAAAATCAATGAGCGGAGAAACCAGGTAGACGAAAAAATAGAAAAAGAAAAACGAAAAAAAGCAAAAAAGAAAAGGAAGGAATAAAATAAAGAAACAGTTGAAGCTTAGCAGAACCCGCTCCGTGGCTGGGTGGTTATACCAACGAACCTTGACGAGGGAGGTTGCTGGTTCGGTTCGAAGCGAGCATGCTTTTTTTGCGGATTAAAATACACAGTAACGGGCCGGCCCATCACGGGGCGCTTCAGACGCACATTTGTGAATTTACCTATAACGGTGCCTGAAGCGCTAAATAGGAATCGCCAGCAACGACTTGACCCTAGAATTTATTGGCATATGCAGTTCCTGCCGAGAAGTTATCATTAGGCACGCTTCTCGGTTAAACTTAATAGTGGGCTCTTGAGGAGTTTTTTACCCTCTCGCGGTCTAAGACAGGATGGCCCTTTGTCACCTTATCTGTTTTTTTTTGTGCGTGGAGGGGTTTTCAGCGCTCCTAAAGAGGGCTCAGAATGATAAACAGTTAACGGGAGTGAAGTTCGGGAGCAATAGCCCCCATGTAACTCGCCTCTTGTTTGCAGATGACAGTATAGTTTTCCTAGAGGGCACAAAAGGAGAATATGAAGATCCTAAAACAGATCCTCACTAAGTATGAAAAAGCATCAGGTCAAAAGGTAAACTTGCAGAAGTCTTCCATTTTCTTTGGAAGGGGGAGCCAAGATAGGATGAAGGAACAAATGAAACAAGCTATGGGGATTCAGCCGAAGTGCTTAGTGAACGGTATTTGGGTCTCCTAACATTGGTTGGAAGATCAAAGGATGGCACTTTCAAACATGTCACTGAGTGCTCTAAAGGCAAGTGTAACATCCAAAAATTCTAAATTTTGGAATGTTATATTAAATAAATATTTATGATTGTTTGTTTGATTGTTGTGTGACTGATTGGGTGAAATTGGGTGAAATTTGAAACTTTTTGAAAGCTGAATGAGAGGGAATAAAATGACTTTCCCAAACTTTCACCCTTGCATTTATGATCTCCATGAATTCAAATTATTTCATCACAAAACCCTAGAGTGAAGATGATATGACTTCTTCCATTTAAATAAATGAAAAGGGTTTTGAAAGGATTTGAATTCCATTTGGAAATATTTCAAATTCGGAAACTTTATGCAACTCAATGATTTTCACGAGAGAAGATAAAATGACTTCTTCAATTATATGAAATACGAGTTGGAAGTTACAAAGAATCAAATTGAAAGTCATTGGAAGTATTTTGAAACTCCCTTTCAAATTTGGAATTTTTTTTGGATTTTATTCAAATTATTTTTCTCCTAAAAATAAATAAATGGAAATAAGGGTAAAATGATTCCCTTCAATGGAAAATTAGGAGAAAATAATTTTGAAAATCATTTTGGTATTTAAAAAATGATTTTTGTTGAGCTTTATTGCAACAGTAGCTCTGTTCGCTTTATTTAAAGTTTTGCTGATTTTATTTGGACTGGAAAATATGTTCATATTTTAGGATTTCTTTTTATGAAAATTTTGATATATTATATGCCTACTTTTTATTATTATTTGTTGTTTCTTTTTATTTTGTTGTCTGTGAAAAGAATAAAAAGTAAATCCTCGAACAGTACCAGGCCGAAGCCCAGCACTGTTCCTCTCTATCTCTCTTCCCGCACCGCACCGGCCCACTGGCCTTTCAGCCCACAGCTGCGCGCACGCCCGAAACGCCTCCGCCCCGGTCGCCCGATCCCCTCACACCCTTCCCGCGCTCACTGACGCGTGGGACCCCGCCGTCGCCTTCCTCCTCCGCACGCAACCGCCGCAGCAGGATCGCGCCGCCACCGCCGCCGTATCCCGGATTCTTCGGGATCTTCTCCTTGATCCGCCCCCTCCTCCAAGTCAACTCCCCCCCTTATAAATACCCCTCCCCTCACCCCGTTCCGCCTCTTCCCGACCCCCGAACCCCTCTCCGCTCGCTGCCATTTCTCGCCGGAGCCAGAGCTCCGCCGCCCGCCATTGCTGCTGCTAGCTCTCCAATACGACCACCTCATCGTCGTCCGAACCCACCACCAAACCCCCCGCGCTCGCCCGCACCTCCCCGTGCCCTCGCCCTCGCCCGAAACCCACAGGAGCACCACCAACGTCGACCACCCGACGTCATCTCCGCCTCGACCTCACCGCCGTTCGACTCCGTCGTCTCCAAGGCCACTACCGACCACCACCGAGCTTGCCATCGAGCGCCTCGTCATCTGGTGCTCTTCCCCGACGCCGAAGACCATGGGAGCATCGCCATCGTCGACCACAGCCACCACCGCCATCGCCGGAGTTCCACCGCCGCCCGCTGTGAGCTCTCCTTCTCTCCTCCCTGTCCGATCTTAATCTAACGGTGTAGATTAGATCCCGCGAACAGTTAGGTTTATTTTGTTAGATCGGGTTTTAGTCACGGTTTTTCTCCGGTTTAGATCTAACCGGCCAATCGGTTTAGTTTATTTGAGCTCCCGTACGTGTTTTACTTAGGAATCGGCCGAGCGCAGTTTAGCGTCGGATCGCACATCCTCTAGCCCAGTAGCAGCCCGACGCGTAGCATTTGTCCGATTTGTTTTTTTAGTTTATTTTAGTTTCTGTTTTAAAAACAGAAATAGTTTCTGTCTTAGATTGTTAATAACTTTTATGTTTTAGATCCAAATTGAGTGATTCTTTTTGCATTTTGTCACAAATTTGTTGAAGTTTCTGTTTGTGCCATTAGGTTTCAAATTGGAGTAGTTTAAACTTGAGTTTGATCAAATTTGTTCAAATCACTAATTTGGCCGTATCTTGAGTTTTATAAAATATTTTTGATTGATTCCTTTTGCTCCTGGTCACTAGGACCTTTAATTATCCAGTAGTGTTGAGTATTTTATTTTTAGTTTATTTTAAAATTAGGTTTTTATCAAAACAGTACGGTTTTAGTTATAGTTTTGTTTTAGTCTTTTCTTTATAGTTTTAATTGTTTTTTTTTCTTTTTGTCATTTTTGACAAACTCTTAGTTTTATTCTGTTGGTCAACAAAATAAAAATTTATATTTTTTTAAAATTTTATTTTATTTAGTTTTCGTATGAAAACTTGTTTAGGTCATAGTTAGTGTTTCTTAAAAGCTTTTTATTTGTTTCTTTTTGCAAATAAAAGTTTATGAAAAATGCTTTCTGTTAACTTAGTTGATTTAAATTTTATTTTTTTGTTAAAATTATTAATTTAGTATTTTCTTTGTTAAGTTTTACTTAGGACAAAACTATTTTTGTAGTTAAGGCAAAAGGTTTTCCTAGTAGGTTCTTTATAGTTTTCCCCTATTAGTTCTTTCGATGTGTTATTTGTTTTGTATTGGGTTTTCTTATTGAGTTTTTTTTTATTGTTAGATTTGCTTGCTAGAATTCTTGCTTATGTGAAGTCATGTTTGTTATTATTAGATTTCATCGGAGAGTTGCGTAGTCCTATCAAGTTATTTCTGAGAGCGTTGTTATCTTCATCAAGTAATACCAGGCAAGTTCACTTTGACCATGTTTTTCATACCTATGTTTTATTTGCATGTAGTAGCACCCTTTCAACAATCCCTCCAGTAGTGTTATTGAATCTTGTAGTTGAGTAGAATGCATGAGGTAGGAACCCATCTCCCTGATTACCAAGCCCGGGACGTTATATAGTTTGCTACGCTATAGTAGACGGGGTTTGGTATGAGTGCACGAGAGTGGTGTGAAGGAGGACTCTACGTCAATGGCGACAACTTCATGATGGCATCGGCAAGTACTGCATCTTCAGGACTCCAAGACCTCAAGATTTCGAGACTCGAGATAAGAATTCAATACACACTACTGGGTGAAGGACGGTTGACGGGCACCCTGGAGAAACCAGTGGATGGCCGGGATGCATGGAGAAGCGCCATGACATCTTGTGGAAAGCTTCACCCAGACTCAAAGAGACGGAAGAATACTTCATGCCCGGAAGCTTACCTGTGCAACCGCAAGTCACTATGGGCTCTGGCTTGGTTGACCTTAGTTGTGACTCTGGCTAGGACGGTGCTAGCAGATGTAGAACTACGGTAGGATTGGATGAGCACCGGACAGTGGTCAGGGAAACTCTTTGGAAGACCATGTTTCGGTCGTCTTGTTCTCAAACACCCTGAAGTGCGAGAACGTAAAAGAGGGATCGAATCTTGCGGGTAAAGTGTACAAACCTCTGCAGAGGGTTAAAACCTAATCGATTAGCCGTGTCCCCGGTTACGGACAATTTGAGCCTCTGGACTTGGATCTATCTCGGAGCTCTCAACACTGGACTGATAACTTAATTGTGGGCAAATTATGATGATTTTGGGCTATGAGACATCGGTTGGCGGAACCATGTCATGATAGAAAACTCCGTAGTACAGACTCCTGATGTTCCTTTGTTATAGGAAAATAAAACCAGCTTTTACGCAAACAAAACTCAGATACAGAGCCACAAAGCCATATTGCATATAGTATAGTTTATCATCTGTTTTTATTACAGTGATCTTGCCGGTACATTCAATGTACTGACCTACACGGCTGCAACGTATCATGTTGCAGGATTATTTCTACGACGAGTGAGTTTCATTGATTGGGGTACGGTCTACACTCAACCTGCCGATGGCGTTGATGGGGCTCCACACCCGATTGTTTGTTTCCGCTGAGACTTATGAGGTAGATATCAGTTTTACGTTATTTATACATGTGATTGCACTTTGATATATACATTGATGTACTGTGTGTGCCAGCATACCGATCCAGGGATGGCACAGATACACAGAGGCTTGACCATCTGAGGTCGGGTCGCTACAACAAGGTTTGTGGATGGAAGGGCCTAGGTTTGTCTAAAGCAGCTAGAGAAGTTCTTGTCAAATCTGTGTTGCAAGCGACTCCAGCTTACACCATGAGTTGTTTTCACCTCTCGAAGAAGATGTGTCAGAACCTGACTTTGATTTCTTCTGCAAACCGCCCGCATCCGTCCGAACCGCGGAAGCCATCCAGCGCCGACCTGTATTGGTCCGCGGGGTGGTCCGGACACGATTTCTCCTGCAAATTGGAGACAAAGTGGGGGAAGGTTTGCGGGAATCCGGACACGATTTCCCCCGGCCCACCCAATCCCCTTCTCGGTCCTATTTCCTTCCACTCTGCCCCTTCTCTCCCTTACTTTGCATCCGCACCCTCCACCTCCGCCGCCACCGCAGTACGTCTCCGGCCGCCACAGAGTCATTGCCGGATGTCCGCAACCAGCAGTGAGACGTCCGCTCGCTGTTACGACGGAGCTGTCCACCCTGGAGCCGTTTGTACCTAGGTCCACTCTGCCCCACGTCGACGACCTACATGGCGGACACCATGCCCGGCAGGTGTTCGGTCAAATGCCATTGAGCTATTTTCAAATGCTATGTCGTTTTTTAGAGTACAAAGGATGGTGAGCTACTCGACCATGGAGGATAAGTTGTTGTGTCATGCGTGGCTGGCCGTATCCGTGGATTACATAGGCAGGAGCAGAGGGGAGCCCTTCTGGGAGCAAGTGCATGAAAAGTTTCACGCACAAAAGAAGATTGCGCCCTACGACATGTACATCATTCAATCACGCAACGTGAGGTCGTTGTCTTATCGCTGGCACGCTATCCAGATCAATGTCATCAAGTTTTGCAACATGGTTCGTCAGCTCAAGGCAAGGTGGCCATTGCACGCGGCAGATGACGAGATGGTAAGTTTTATTTTCTCTTGCTCAGCTTGTTGATTTATTCATTCACTCAATGTTGGTCTACACATTATATGTAGCCCGCACGCGCCGTTGTGATGTACCACGGGACAGATGGATGGCCATTTACATGCACACAAGATGAAGTTGAACGGAAAGTATGTGTGAAGCAATTGTGGTACTCCGGTGGATCTCATAGTCGTAGGTGGTCAAAGTCACACGGGAAACCACAAACAAATCCTTCCCTAAAGGTAAACGCTTGCCACCGGCAGACCGGCCGAAGTTTCGGCCGGTCGAGCGCGCATCGTTCGATCTCTTTGGCGATGGAAGCTCCTGGTTTAGCCGCATCATCACACACAGGTACTAATTACTAAACGCGTGGCTGTTGGGGGCCAGGCACCGCCGGTGAGTCGCGTCTTCTTTTCCTTATCCATTCGATGCTCATCGCCATTCCTATCCAGCCGGCCGCATCTTCCTCCGCAGCCACGAAGCGCGTTCGTGGCCATGGCCGCCGGCAGCTCGATGCGCCTTGTTCGAATCGTGTGTGGATCGCCGACGCCGGATGCATCCCTTTCCATGGCCGTCCGCAGCCAGGGCGCACTCATCGCGTCGCCTTGTCTGCCTCCGGCAGCAGCTAGATGTGCGCCATCTCCATGGCCGCCACAGCCAGGGTGTGCCGGTCGCCATGGCCAAGCTACAACCGACCACGGCGACGGCGAGTTTGTGCTGGAACCGAGGGGGTTTGCTGGAACCAGGTATTTTTTTGCTAGATCCACCTTTTTTTTTTGCTACAACCCCTTTTATTTTTTGCTACCATCCCCATTCGATTTTTGATGAACATCTTCGTTTTTCGTTTTTTGCTGGAACTGGTGCCCCGCTGTGCTGCAACCAGCTGGTGTATGTGCTACAAAGTCAGTGCCTCACCGGAGGAAGCTACATCCAGCGGCGAGGAGTGTTGCATCCAACGCCGTTCGATGTCGGGGAGCTGCAACCGTGCACGCCGGAGCTGCAACCAACTACTGGGGGAGCTGCAAGAGGGGTGGCCGCTTTTTGTCCATGCTTTTTTTTTGCCGAACCAATTTTTTGTTTTTGCTGGAACCCATGTATTTTTTTGCTGGAACCGAAATGTTTTTTTGCTTCATCGGTGTAGAGCTCTCAAATGCTCATCTTGTTTTTTATGGAACCTAAGTTGTTTTTGCTGGAACCGTTTTTTGATTTTGCTTCAACAGACCACCGGACTTTGACCCGCTGTGAAGTTTTTTTGCTCGAAGAAATTTGTTGATTCCAGATTTTTGTTGCTTGACACTGACCCGCAGCGAGCCGGAGACACAGAGATGCTGCAACCAGCCACCTGAGTGCTACCATGGGCATCACCGGAAGTTAGATCAAACAAATTGTTTTGCTACCACTAACTCTTTTTTACTGGAAACAGCTCCAAAATTTTTGCTTCCACCATGTTCTATTTTTTGTTGGATCCAGTTTCTTTTTTTCTTCCACCATGACGGCGACCACCGGCAGCGACGACGGCGACCAGCGGCCCGACGGCGACCGGTGGGGAGGGCAGTGACAGGCGAGCGCGCGGGCGGTGCTTCGAGGCCGGGCGCATCGCTCATCCATGGCCACGGGATGAAAGTTTTTTGTAAAAGAAAAGACGTCTGATGGAAGATGAGGAGAGAATCGTGCGGCTACGCGTTGTTCGATCGAACGCTGCTGGTACGACCGGCTCAAAGTTGGGCTGGTGCGCCGGCGCCTAATAGTGCCCTTCCCTAAAAGGACGTGTGAACTGTGAGGGCTGATGAATCGATGGAACCACGGTCCACGGTCGAGATGAGTTTTGCACTGTTGCTACACCTACCATAAATCTCACACCGTTCATTAATGTAAGTCGTTTTGCCAGTTTAAATTCCCCCTGTTCTATTTAGAATATTTTTAAACTAAAGAGTTTGAATTTTTGAAGTATTCAAACTCAGCTCCATTTGGCATTTTCATGGTGGAAGAGGTCTCTAAACCACACGTGTAGGTTATTTACTTAGCACTCCCTTCGTTCCATAGTGTAGTGCATATAGATTTTTTCTAGAAAGTCAAAATTTGCATACTTTGACCAAGTTTATATCAAAGTACGTAAACTACTTTGACCAAGTTCATAGATAAAACTATTTGTTCTCCCGCAAAAAAGATAAAACTATTTATATCTACAATATGAAATATATATAATGTGAAAACACGTCTTATGATGTACTCCTTTCGTCCCAAAATAAGTGTCACGGGTGGAGTATCTAATAATATGTATTTGATATTCTAGATGTATATATTTTCTCTATAAACTTGGTCAAAGTTTATAAAGTTTGACTCCTTAAAAAATTTATACGCACTACATTATGGAACGGAGGGAGTATTTCTGTAGGTGTAGTATCCTGCACTCTTTGGTGGTGGAGTGGCAGCGAAGGTAAAAGAGAAAGAAGGAATGAAAGAAAATGGAGACAATGCAGGCGCAGGGTCCGAAAAAGGTTTTGGGTGGGCCAGGGCTGTCGAAGTCCTACGTGTTTGCTGTCGGACTCCTATAAAGCCCTCCACGTTTGTCTCGAATTTGCCAGAAAAAGTACGTCCAGACCGCTCGGCGGACCGATATAGTCCCGCGTTAGATGGCTTCCGCGGTCCGGACAGTGATGTTCAACATATGCGGCAGTTTGAGGATCCGCCCTAGAGATGCCCTAAGTGCCTCGCCCTGTGTAGTGAGAAATATTGCCCAACATAGGACCTCTCCTTTGATTAGGCATCTCCGCGGACCGTCAAAATGCTTGCGGATCGAGGTGTCCAGAGTCCGGGCGATGTAATCCATCCAACGAGGTGCCACAGACGTTTGCGGACCAGTCCACATGTTTAAATTTCCACAAGAGAAGGTTTATGGAAGTCGGGACATCCTAGCCAACCTAAAACCACCACGTACTCCTCTCTCCTCTCCATTCGGATGGCGGAAGGTCGTTGATGGGGAAGCGCTGCTAGCTAGTTGTATTTGGTGGAAGGGACAGATAACATGTTTGAAGTTTGATGAAGCCACTAATCACTTTGTCTCACTATTTTTTTCTTCAAATGCTACAAGATTTGGCGGAAGCAAGTCTTCAAGTGCTACAAGTTTTGACAAAAGCAAGTAGGCTACTGGCTAATAGGTTTGGTGGAAGCTACGCTAGAAGCACCATGATTAGTAGCCTTCCGCCAATCAAAAGGCTACAAAACACATAGCCTTTTTAAGGGAATCACGTCGATGTTGACGGAAGGCTATTTGGCATGTTTGGTGGACGGCTAGTTAGCTGAGCCCTGCTATTTGACGGAATGTCGTACGACGTTGTTCTTAAGAAATTAACCGAGGTGAACATTTGAGGTATAAAATTGGATGCCGGGCTCCCGTGTCCTCCACCAACATTTGTGGTGTCCATTTTGAGGCATTGCACACCTAGAAGTCGATGTCACCATAAAGCACTTATGAGTCACTGAGCAACTTCAACTGTTGCAGATCCAAGCTTAATTTGAAAGCTTTGGTTTGGTAAGTCACCAACTCTTCTGTAACATCTAACCCAAGACGGTATATTCTACTCAGTTTTGGTCTGAATGATCTAACAAATTTTGGGCCACACTTTGTTGGGGAATGTAGCAGAAATTCAAAATTTTCCTACGTGTCACCAAGATCAATCTAGGAGATGCTAGCAACGAGAGGGGAGGAGTGCATCTACATACCCTTGTAGATCGCGAGCGGAAGCGTTCAAGAGAACGGGGTTGATGGAGTCGTACTCGCCGCGATCCAAATCACCGATGATCCTAGCGCCGAACGGACGGCACCTCCGCGTTCAACACACGTACGGAGCGGGGACGTCTCCTCCTTCTTGATCCAGCAAGGGGGGAGGAGAAGTTGATGGAGATCCAGCAGCACGACGGCGTGGTGGTGGAAGTAGCGGGATCCCGGCAGGGCTTCGCCAAGCGCAAGCGGGGAGGAAGAGGTGTCACGGGAGGGAGGGAGGCGCCAGGGCTTGGGGTGCTGCTCCCATGCGCCTCCCCACTATATATAGGGGTGGAGGGGGCTGGTTTCTTGCCCTCCAAGTCCATTGGGGCGTTGGCAAAGGTGGGGGAAAGAAATCCCATCATTTCCCTTCCCCACCGATTGTTATCCCCCTTTTTTAGGGATCTTGATCTTATCCCTTCGGGATATGATCTTATTCCTTCTAAGGTGGGATCTTGGTGCGCCTTGACCAGGGGTGTGGGGCCTTGCCCCCACTACCCACGTTCATGTGGGTCCCCCCATGCAGGTGGGCCCCACTTCGAAACCTTCTAGAACCTTCCCGGTACAATACCGAAAAATCCCGAACATTTTCCGGTGGCCAAAATAGGACTTCCCATATATAAATCTTTACCTCCGGACCATTCCGGAACTCCTCGTGACGTCCAGGATCTCATCCGGAACTCTGAACAACTTTCGGATTTCCGCATACTAATATCTCTACAACCCTAGCGTCACCGAACCTTAAGTGTGTAGACCCTACGGGTTCGGGAGACATGCAGACATGACCGAGACGACTCTCCGGTCAATAACCAACAGCGGGATCTGGATACCCATGTTGGCTCCCACATGTTACACGATGATCTCATCGGATGAACCACGATGTCGAGGATTCAATCAATCCCGTATACAATTCCCTTTGTCAATCGGTACGTTACTTGCCCGAGATTCGATCGTCGGTATCCCAATACCTTGTTCAATCTCGTTACCGGCAAGTCACTTTACTCGTACCGTAATGCATGATCCCGTGACCAAACACTTGGTCACATTGAGCTCATTATGATGATGCATTACCGAGTGGGCCCAGAGATACCTCTCCGTCATACGGAGTGACAAATCCCAGTCTCGATTCGTGCCAACCCAACAGACACTTTCGGAGATACCTGTAGTGCACCTTTATAGCCACCCAGTTACGTTGTGACGTTTGGTACACCCAAAGCATTCCTACGGTATCCGGGAGTTGCACAATCTCATGGTCTAAGGAAATGATACTTGACATTAGAAAAGCTCTAGCAAACGAACTATACGATCCCGTTATCAATGACATCCAATGTCCATGGTCAGGAAACCATAACCATCTATTGATCAACGAGCTAGTCAACTAGAGGCTTACTAGGGACATGTTGTGGTCTATGTATTCACACATGTATTACGGTTTCCAGTTAATACAATTATAGCATGAACAACAGACAATTATCATGAACAAGGAAATACAATAATAACCATTTTATTATTGCCTCTAGGACATATTTCCAACAGTCTCCCACTTGCACTAGAGTCAATAATCTAGTTCACATCACCATGTGATTAACACTCAAAGTTCACTAGAGTCAATAATCTAGTCCACATCACCATGTGATTAACACTCAGTGAGTTCTAGGGTTTGATCATGTTATGCTTACGAGAGAGGTTTTAGTCAACGGGTCTGCAACATTCAGATCCGTGTGTGCTTTATAAATCTCTATGCCATCTTGTAGATGTAGCTACCACGCGCTACTTGGAGCTATTCCAAATAACTGCTCTACTATACGAATCCGGTTTACTACTCAGAGTCATCCGGATTAGTGTCAAAGTTTGCATCGACGTAACCCTTTACGACGAACTGTTTTACCACCTCCATAATCGAGAAAATTCCTTAGTCCACTAGATACTAAGGATAAGTTCGACCGCTGTCATGTGATCCATTCCCGGATCACTATTGTACCCCTTGACTAACTCATGGCAAGGCACACTTCAGGTGCGGTACACAGCATAGCATACTGTAGAGCCTACGTCTAAAGCATAGGGGACGACCTTCGTCCTTTCTCTCTCTTCTGCCATGGTCAGGTCTTGAGTCTTACTCAATACTCACACCTTGTAACACAGCCAAGAACTCCTTTGCTGATCTATTTTGAACTCCTTCAAAATCTTGTCACGGTATGTATTCATTTGAAAGTACTATTAAGCGTTTTTGATCTATCCTTATAGATCTTGATGCTCAATGTTCAAGTAGCTTAATCCAGGTTTTCCATTAAAAACACTTTTCAAATAACCCTGGATGCTTTCCAGAAATTCTACATCATTTCTGATCAACAATATGTTGACAACATATACTCATCAAAAATTCTATAGTGCTCCCACTCACTTCTTTGGAAATACAAGTTTCTCATGAACCTTGTATAAACCCAAAATCTTTGATCATCTCATCAAAGCGTTCATTCCAACTCCGAGATGCTTACTCCAATCCTTAGAAGGATTGCTGGAGCTTTGCATACTTGTTAGCATCTTCAGGATTGACAAAACCTTCTGGTTGTATCACATACAACCTTTCCTCAAGAAAATCTTCGAGGAAACAATGTTTTGACATCCTATCTGCAAGATTTCATAAATAATGCAGTAACTGCTAATATAATTCTAACAGACTCTTAGCATCGCTACGAGTGAGAAAGTCTTATCGCAGTCAACTCCTTGAACTTGCCGGAAAACATCTTAACGACAAGTCGAGCTTTCTTAATGGTGACACTTACCATCATTGTCTGTCTTCCCTTTAAAATCCATCTGTACCCAACAGCCTTACGACCATCAAGTAGTTCTTTCAAAGTCTATACTTTGTTTTCATACATGGATCCTCTCGGATTTTATGGCCTCAAGCCATTCGTCGGAATCCGGGCCCACCATCACTTCTCCATAGCTCGTAGGTTCATTGTTGTCTAGCAACATGACTTCCAAGACAGGATTACGTACCACTCTGAAGTAGTACGCATCCTTGTCGTCCTATGAGGTTTGGTAGTGACTTGATCTGAAGTTTCATGATCACTATCATAAGCTTCCACTTCAATTGGTGTAGGTGCCACAGGAACAACTTCCTGTGCCCTGCTACACATTAGTTGAAGTGACGGTTCAATGACCTCATCAAGTCTCCACCATCCTCCCACTCAATTCTTTTGAGAGAAACTTTTCCTCGAGAAAAGACCCGTTTCTAGAAACAATCACTTTTGCTTCCAGATCTGAAATAGGAGGTATACCCAACTATTTTGGGTATTCTATGAAGATGCATTTATCCGCTTTGGGTTCGAGCTTATCAGCCTGAAACTTTTTCACATAAGCGTCGCAGCCCCAAACTTTTAAGAGACGACAGCTTAGGTTTCTCTAAACCATAGTTCATACGGTGTCGTCTCAACGGAATTGTGTGGTGCCCTATTTAAAGTGAATGTGGTTGCCTCTAATGCCTAGCCCATAAACGATAGCGGTAATTCGATAAGAGACATCATGGTATGCACCATATCCAATAGGGTGTAGTTATGATGTTCGGACACACCATCACACTATGGTGTTCCAGGCAGTATTAGTTGTGAAACAATTTCCACAATGTCTTAATTGTGTGCCAAACTCGTAACTCAGATATTCATCTCTATGATCATATCATAGACATTTTATCCTCTTGTCACGACGATCTTCAACTTCACTCTGAAATTACTTGAACCTTTCAATAATTCAGACTTGTGTTTCATCAAGTAAATATACTCAGCATCTACTCAAATCATTTGTGAAGCAAGAACATAACGATATCCACTGCATGCCTCAGCACTCATTGGACTGCACACATCAAAATGTATTACTTCCAACAAGTTGCTTTCTTGTTCCATCTCACTGAAAGGAGGCCTTTCAGTCATCTTGCCCATGTGGTATGATTTGCATGTCTCAAGTGATTCAAAATCAAGTGAGTCCAAACGATCCATCTGTATGGACTTTCTTCATGCATATATACTAATAGACATGGTTCGCATGTCTCAATCTTTTCAAAAACGAGTGAGTCCAAAGATCCATCAACATGGAGCTTCTTCATGCGTTTTATACCAATATGACTCAAGTGGCAGTGCCACAAGTATGTGGTACTATCATTACCATCTTATATCTTTTGGCATGAACATGTGTATCACTACGATCGAGATTCAATAAACCATTCATTTTAGGTGCAAGACCATTGAAGGTATTATTCAAATAGACAGAGTAACCATTATTCTCCTTAAATGAATAACCGTATTGCGATAAACATAATCCAATCATGTCTATGCTCAACGCAAACACCAAATAACAATTATTTAGGTTTAACACCAATCTTGATGGTAGAGGGAGCATGCGATGCTTGATCACATCAACCTTGGAAACACTTCCAACACATATTGTCATCTCACCTTTAGCTAGTCTCCGTTTATTCCGTAGCCTTTTATTTCGAGTTACCAACACTTAGCAACCGAACCGGTATCTAATACCCTGGTGCTACTAGGAGTACTAGTAAAGTACACATTAATATAATGTATATCCAATATACTTTTGTCGACCTTGCCTACCTTCTCATCTACCAAGTATCTAGGGTAGTTCTGCTTCAGTGACCGTTCCCCTCATTACAGAAGCACTTAGTCTCGGGTTTGGGTTCAACCTTGGGTTTCTTCACTAGAGCAGCAACTGATTTGCCGTTTCATGAAGTATCCCTTCTTTCCCTTGCCCTTCTTGAAACTAGCGGTTTTACTAACCATCAACAATTGATGCTCCTACTTGATTTCTACTTTCGTGGTGTCAAACATCGCGAATAGCTCAAGGATCATCATATCTATCCCTGATTTGTTATAGTTCATCACGAAGCTCTAGTAGTTTGGTGGCAGTGACTTTGGAGAACCATCACTATCTCATCTGGAAGATTAACTCCCACTTGATTCAAGCGATTGTAGTACTCAGACAATCTGAGCACATGCTCAACGGTTGAGCTTTTCTCCCTTAGTTTGCAGGCTTAAGAAACTTGTCAGAGGTCTCATACCTCTTGACATGGGCATGAGCCTAAAATCCCAATTTCAGCTCTTGGAACATCTCATATGTTCCGGGACGTTTCAAAATGTCTTCGGTGCCTCAATTCTAAACCGTTCAACATTACGCATTGAACTATCACGTAGTCATCAAAATGTGTATGTCAGATGTTCGCAACATCCACAAACGACGCTCGAGGTTCAGCACACCGAGCGGTGCATGAAGGACATAAGCCTTCTGTGCAGCAATGAGGACAATCCTCAGTTTACGGACCCAGTCCGCATAATTGCTACTATCATCTTTCAACTAAATTTTCTCTAGGAACATATCTTAAACAGTAGAACTAAAGCGTAAGCTACGACATAATTTGCAAAGACCTTTTGACTATGTTCATGATAATTAAGTTCATCTAATTATTTAATGAACTCCCACTCAGATAGACATCCCTCTAGTCATCTAAGTGATACATGATCCGAGTCAACTAGGCCGTGTCCGATCATCACGTGAGACGGACTAGTCATCATCGATGAACATCTCCATGTTGATCATATCTACTATACGACTCATGTTCGACCTTTCGGTCTCTTGTGTTCCGAGGCCATGTCTGTACATGCTAGGCTCGTCAAGTCAACCTAAGTGTTTCACATGTGTAAATCTGGCTTACACCCGTTGTATGCGAACGTTAGAATTTATCACACCCGATAATCACGTGGTGCTTCGAAACAACGAACCTTCGCAACGGTGCACAGTTAGGGGGAACACATCTCTTGAAATTTTAGTGAGGGATCATCTTATTTATGCTACCGTCGTTCTAAGCAAATAAGATGTAAACATGACAAACATCACATGCAAATCATAAAGTGACATGATATGGCCAATATCATCTTGCGCCTTTGATCTCCATCTTCGAGGCGCGGCATGATCACCTTCGTCACCGGCATGACACCATGATCTCCATCATCATGTCTTCATGAAGTTGTCTCGCCAACTATTACTTCTACTACTATGGCTAACGGTTAGCAATAAAGTAAAGTAATTACATGGCGTTTTCATTGACACGTAGGTCATACAATAAATTAAGACAACTCCTATGCCTCCTGCCGGTTGTCATACTCATCGACATGCAAGTCGTGATTCCTATTACAAGAACATGATCAATCTCATACATCACATATATAATTCATCACATCCTTTTGGCCATATCACATCACATAGCATACCCTGCAAAAACAAGTTAGACGTCTTCTAATTGTTGTTGCATGTTTTACGTGGCTGTTATGGGTTTCTAGCAAGAACGTTTCTTACCTACGCAAAAGCCACAACGGTGATATGCCAATTGCTATTTACCCTTCATAAGGACCCTTTTCATTGAATCTGATCCAACTAAAGTGGGAGAGACAGACACCCGCTAGCCACCTTATGCATCAAGTGCATGTCAGTCGGTGGAACCTGTCTCACGTAAGAGTACGTGTAAGGTCGGTCCGGGCCGCTTCATCCCACAATGCCGCCGAATCAAGATAAGACTAGTAACGGCAAGCAAATTGAACAAATCATCGCCCACAACTACTTTGTGTTCTACTCGTGCATAGAATCTACGCATAGACCTGGCTCATGATGCCACTGTTGGGGAACGTAGCAGAAATTAAAATTTTTCCTACGTGTCACCAAGATCAATCTAGGAGATGCTAGCAACGAGAGGGGAGGAGTGCATCTACATACCCTTGTAGATCGCGAGCGGAAGCGTTCAAGAGAACGGGGTTGATGGAGTCGTACTCGTCGTGATCCGAATCACCGATGATCCTAGCGCCGAACGGACGGCACCTCCGCGTTCAACACACGTACGGAGCGGGGACGTCTCCTCCTTCTTGATCCAGCAAGGGGGAGGAGAAGTTGATGGAGATCCAGCAGCACGACGGCGTGGTGGTGGAAGTAGCGGGATCCCGGCAGGGCTTCGCCAAGCGCAAGCGGGGAGGAAGAGGTGTCACGGGAGGGAGGGAGGCGCCAGGGCTTGGGGTGCTGCTCCCATGCGCCTCCCCACTATATATAGGGGTGGAGGGGGCTGGTTTCTTGCCCTCCAAGTCCATTGGGGCGTTGGCAAAGGTGGGGGAAAGAAATCCCATCATTTTCCTTCCCCACCGATTGTTATCCCCTTTTTTAGGGATCTTGATCTTATCCCTTCGGGATATGATCTTATTCCTTCTAAGGTGGGATCTTGGTGCGCCTTGACCAGGGGTGTGGGGCCTTGCCCCCACTACCCACGTTCATGTGGGTCCCCCCATGCAGGTTGGCCCCACTTCGGAACCTTCTAGAACCTTTCTGGTACAATACCGAAAAATCCCGAACATTTTCCGGTGGCCAAAATAGGACTTCCCATATATAAATCTTTACCTCCAGACCATTCCGGAACTCCTCGGGACGTCCGGGATATCATCCGGGACTCTGAACGACTTTCGGATTTCCGCATACTAATATCTCTACAACCCTAGCGTCACCGAACCTTAAGTGTGTAGACCCTACGGGTTCGGGAGACATGCAGACATGACCGAGACGACTCTCCGGTCAATAACCAACAGCGGGATCTGGATACCCATGTTAGCTCCCACATGTTCCACGATGATCTCATCGGATGAACCACGATGTCGAGGATTCAATCAATCCCGTATACAATTCCCTTTGTCAATCGGTACGTTACTTGCCCGAGATTCGATCGTCGGTATCCCAATACCTTGTTCAATCTCGTTACCGGCAAGTCACTTTACTCGTACCGTAATGCATGATCCCGTGACCAAACACTTGGTCACATTGAGCTCATTATGATGATGCATTACCGAGTGGGCCCAGAGATACCTCTCCGTCATACGGAGTGACAAATCCCAGTCTCGATTCGTGCCAACCCAACAGACACTTTCGGAGATACCTGTAGTGCACCTTTATAGCCACCCAGTTACGTTGTGACGTTTGGTACACCCAAAGCATTCCTACGGTATCCGGGAGTTGCACAATCTCATGGTCTAAGGAAATGATACTTGACATTAGAAAAGCTCTAGCAAACGAACTACACGATTTTGTGCTATGTTTAGGATTGGGTCTTGTCCATCACATCATTCTCCTAATGATGTGATCCCGTTATCAATGACATCCAATGTCCATGGTCAGGAAACAATAACCATCTATTGATCAACGAGCTAGTCAACTAGAGGCTTACTAGGGACATGTTGTGGTCTATGTATTCACACATGTATTACGGTTTCCAGTTAATACAATTATAGCATGAACAACAGACAATTATCATGAACAAGGAAATACAATAATAACCATTTTATTATTGCCTCTAGGGCATATTTCCAACACACTTTACCTGCTTGTGTAGATCTCTCCATTTCCTGGAGGCACTCTCTTCGACTCTCTTCACTAACTTCCTGGTGTATTTATAGTTTTTTCCTTCTTTGAATTTTATGTTTATTTTTTCACACGTAGGGTGTGGTGTATTACATCATTCAGGTATGTGTTCTCTATGTGGTCAAACAATAAATGCAATTATTTCATGAAGGTGATTTTTTTACCACAGATGATTTATGCTCTTCGATTGAAGGGGTGGACATAACTTGTAGAAATATGCACACAAAACGGATGACATACGGTGCCATGCTCTTTAATTGAAGGGGTGAACATAGCCATATACAAATATATAATGAGTTTTAAATTTTGTTAAGTCTCCCTATCCGTAGCTTCTTGGGCTCTCTAATTTGACTTCCTTTTCATGCAAGTGCTAATTTAGAGCTGGGATCTCCATAAATAAGTGTACTTAGCAACAAGGCTTGCAAATATCAATCTTTCCCCCTCAAACTAGACATGTAAAAATGTTTCAAGCTTACAAATTGAATGTTTAAAGTAATTTTTTGTGAAAAAATAACATTATTTTCCAATAGATATGTACCAGCATACCTGTGAATCATATATTTTAGATGCTTAATTTGTCTTATATTTTTTCACTTCATTATATTTACTTCAAATGAGTTATTCATCTTCTGAGCAATTTTATTTCTCCTTATATAGCTTTTTTGTGTGTATGTATTACTCTGTTGCATTTAGTAGTTTTTGACTCGTAATTTTAACTTGGTTCCCCATTTGATGTACTACATGAAATGTGCTATTATTCTTGTTTTTCTAACATGATTATCCTTGGTTGGTGGCGCTTTTAGAATATGTGTGACATTTTCTTTCTAGCATGCTTCATTTCGTTTTCAGCCACGACAAAAGAACTTTGACATGGATCAATCATCGTACATTCGTACTACAAATTCTCCTATTGAACTATTTAACATTATGTCCATCACAAAAACAAAAAACTACTCACTCCGTCACATAATATAAGACGTAGCTTGAAAAAATGTTTTACATTATGGGACGAAGCGAGTAGTTAACATTGTGAACTTACATGCATTAGTGTATTAGATAGTTGGCATACGTAATTGAGAAATCTTCGCAACAATTTCCGGCACGACAAAGCGTGCATATCCGCACAGTGAAAGTAGTGTCAACGATGCCGTTTTCTTTAGGATCAAAGGACCAAGCCCCAAGCCCTACTCCACGGAAACCAAACCAGAACAGAGTTCAACATCCAAAGTGGTCTCATGCCTCCACGGGAGTGGTTGTTGTCGCTCATTTTGATGTACTCTGAACATCACATCATATCCAAAATGCTCTGTGTAGTTGTTGATCCACCCCCTTGTTCCGCCAAGTTTGAGATTGCAGGACCACGCCTTTCATTCCTTCTTTTTTTCTGCGGGTGGCCTTTCATTCCTTAATAGTAGTAGATCCATTAATTACATACAATTATTTATTCATTTTTTGCGGGAAAAATCCATACAAATTGCAGGGACAGAACATGCATGTTGTACACTGTTGGCAATTCTACATACCACACACGGATAAATAATAAGCACAACAGCAAAACTTAGTCAGTCAGAATATCACCCTCATCCATGGAGATGCACTTATATGGCCCACCAACGCGTTGCGTGGTACGTGACGATGTATGCTTTGTAGTATATGCGGCTGCAAGAGTACGTACGTACGTGGGCAGGTGGTCGATCGCGCCCAGCTTAGATCTCGGCGGTGAGGCATTCCACGTCGAGCTGGAACTTGTCCATGGCGTTCTTGGGCAGGCTGATGGGCACCACGGTGCCCTCCTCTCCCTTGCCGTTCTTGGACCTGGAGAAGTAGTTGGTCACGCCGGGGATCGGCCCCTCGCCGTCCTTGGCCGGCCCGCCGTACACCGCCTCGCCCCACCCGAAGTCCACGCTCTTGAACCCAGCGTGGCTCACGTCCGACACGATGTACGTCTGCGACAGCGTGAACAGTGGCCGCCCCCGAGCACCATCAGGTCCGCCATCGACAACAGGTAGTCGTACGTCACTGCCGACTTGGCCTTCTTCACCAGCTCCAGCGCGTAGCCCAGCCCGCGTGCGCACAGCTCCCCGGCCGTGATCGCCGCCACGGAGTAGGCGAACGCGTTCCCGTAGAAGCCCTCCAGGAGCAGCACATCGCGGCGGCCGCGCGCGTTCACGATGAAGGACAGCCGCACCTCCTCGTCGGCGCCGTACCCGAGCGCCGCCGTGCGGCCCAGCCAGATGCACGCCTGAAAAGATTGAGAAGAGGTGTTAGGGGGGGGGGTTGAATAGACACTTCGCAAGAAAAGTTGTAGTTTCTAATTTTTTTAAGTTGAAGTGAAGTTTTAGCACAAGTTCAAACATTCACAATACATATCAAGCAAGCATGACAAGAGTATATGAGCAGCGAAAAGTAAATCATGCAAGTTGCAAGAATGTAAAGGGATTGGATTGAAGTGTGCAAACGCAATTGAAGACACGGAGATTTTTTATCCGTGGTTCCGATAGGTGGTGCTATCATACATCCACGTTGATGGATACTTCCACCCACGAAGGGTAACGGTTGCGCGAGTCCACGGAGGGCTCCACCTACGAAGGGTCCATGAAGAAGCAACCTTGTCTATCCCACAATGGCCATCGCCCACGAAGGAGTTGCCTCACTAGGGTAGATCTTCACGAAATAGGCGATCTCCTTGCCCGTACAAACTCCTTGGTTCAACTCCACAATCTTGACGGAGGCTCCCAAGTGACACCTAACCAATTTAGGAGACACCACTCTCCAAAAGGTAATAGATGGTGTGTTGATGATGAACTCCTTGCTCTTGTGCTTTAAATGATAGTCTCCCGAACACTCAACTCTCTTTCATAGGATTGTATTTGGTGGAAAGATGATTTGAGTGGAAAGCAACTTGGGGAAGGCTAGAGATCAAGATTTATGTGGTTGGAATGGAATATCTTGACCTCAACACAAGTGTAGGTGGTTCTCTCTCAGAAAATGTATGTTGGAAGTGTAGGCATGTTCTGATGGCTCTCTCCACGAATGAAGAGTGGGTGGACGGGTATATATAGCCTCCACACAAAATCTAACCGTTACACACAATTTACCAAACTCGGTGGGACCGAATCAGAAAACTCGGTCGGACCGATTTAGTTCATAATGTGACCGTTAGGATTTTCGGTGGGACCGACATGTCAACTCGGTGGGACCGATATCATTAGGGTTAGGGCATAACGTAATCTCGGTTGGACTGATTACTCAAACTCGGTTGGACCGACTTTGGTAATAAGCTAACCAGAGAGTTGGTCAGGCAAACTCGATGGGACCGATTCGCTCATCTCGGTTGGACCGAAACGTTACGAAGGGAAAACAGAGAGTTTGCATTGCAATCTCGGTGGGACCGATCGCTCATCTCGGTTGGACCGAAACATTACGAAGGGAAATAGAGAGATTGAAATCCCATCTCGGTGAGACCGAGATCCCTATCGGTGAGACCGAAAAGACTAGGGTTTCTGGCAGTGGCTATGTCAAATGAACTCGGTGGCGTCGGATAGAAAATTTCGGTGGGGCCGAGTTTGACTTTTGGTTTGGGACATATGTGGATATGAGAAAGTAGTTGAGGGTTTTTGGAGCATATCACTAAGCATTTTGAGCAAGTAACCCATTAAGCAACACCTCATTCCCTTTTAATAGTATTGGATTTTCCTATGGACTCAATGTGATCTTGGATCATTAAAAGTAAAATGTAGAGTCTTGAGCTTTGAGCTCGAGCCAATCCTTTGTCCTCATCATCTTGAAGGGGTTCCACATCCTCTACTCCGTGCCACTCCATTGTTGAACTTATCTGAAACATACTAAATGAAAGCATTAGTCCAACAAGAGATATGTTGACATTAATTACCAAAATCACCAGGGAGCACTTTGTGCTTTCAATATCCCACTTTTTGGTAATTGATGACAACATACATCAAAGCTTTAGATAAAGATATAGAGAATAACAAGTAAAGCTTTGGAAAGACATGTAACATGCATAGGCTCCCCCTACATGTATGCAATCATGTAAATATGGAGCATGTGAATGCATAAGCATGACAGAGTAAGCAATGTGTTACATGTATCTTGGCTATATGCATCAGAGCAAATGATGTGAGTATAGAAAATGTACCTTCATGCTCATGAGTCCTTCTTGCAAAAAGTATGTACATCAGCAAGAGATCCTTATGCACATGAGTGTGATGCATATACTTACCTTGTGATCTTGAGTTGGCTTAGGAAGTAATGAACCTGAGTAAACAAGGTTAGATAACACAAGTACATCTACTAGCCAAAGCAACAAAAGGAACCACAAGAGTACCAAGACTGGGATGACATGTAGAGAGTGAGTACTAAGTACTCTATTGGATATAGACATGTCCCCAAAGGTAAAGATATGCAATGAATTCAAAGATTTCCTTCCCTTAGATGTCTTGCTCCCCCTGAATCTTGCATGGGATACTGGGTGAAGATAGGGAACAGAAAAATCAGAGCAAAGAAAGAAAAACATAGCAAATGCAAAACAACCAAATATGAACATGTATTTCCCCTCTTAAAGACATGTGACTTCTCTCCTCTTGAACACCAAGCATCTGGGGCCTTTAATTCTCCCTGTTGAAGAACTCTCTCCCCCTAATAAAATGATTAAGCTTTGATGTGATCTCTCTCTCCCCCTTTGACATCAATTTCCAAGAAGGGCTCTTCTGGATTTTGTTACAAATGGGTTTGGTCCTTGAGGCACAAAGCAGAGCAGTATGTTGAATGTGATGCTGGTAGAGGACAAGAATCATTGAGTGGAGGTTAACAAAAAAAACAGGAACAAGTAGCAAATTATCTTTTCTGGATAGAAGTCGGTGACACCGAGTTGTTTTCGTCGGTAGCACCGAAAGGATTTGGTTGGACCGAAAGCAACAGATCAGTGAAACCGAGTTTATTACAGAGAAAACACTTGTCACCTCAGCTCACTAGGCAAATAAGATCTCACATGGATTTGCAAGGAATTAACTGAAAGATTTGCAATAAATTGGATACATGGAATGCAGAACAAAACAGAGAAACGAAAATCTAGATGATGTTTTTTTGGAAAGAGAACAAATATGCAAAGGACAATATGCAGAAACTCAAGGGAACACTAGAGAACTTCATCTAGAATTTGGCGGTGACAAAGGCACCTATGTTAGAGTATATTGACTAAGGAGTCAAGTGAGAACACTTGATCATAAGTCATACTCATCATTTAAGCTCAAAATGGGGTTACCATTTTTCGTTTAAGCATCTTGATGTATTCACATCTTGTTGAGTTGCTTTGACCCATGACTTGGAGTAAAGCTTCTCTAAGATGAAATAACATACCTTGGGTGGCGGTATTGATCTTGATCATGTAGTTGAACTTGTGTGGGTTGCTCAAGGTTGATGAAGCTCATCAAGAGTTGGGAGCACCACTTGGAATTTGAGTTCATCTACCTACATGGGTTAGTTTTTGCAAGGAAGAGCACTTGTGTATCCAAAATGACAATCATGAAACTTGATACCAAATGAAATTTGATAGAATTTGTCAAAGGATATGTTGAAGATTTTCGTGCTTCCTTGTCATCAACCACCGTATTGTAGCGACTTGGTGATGTAGAGATTGCTCAAGATGTGAGTGATTTGCAATCTCATAGATTTAGATTCATCCAAGTACCTACAAGGGTTAGATAACATGCAAGGGTGCAAATATATCCAAGACATATGAAGATCATCATAAGAGGAAAAATCAAGGATTAGTCATAGATTCATGCCTTGCATGTATCCAAAGGAGTTCCTACTCCAAGTTTGAAGCATCAATAATGTTCAACCCACCTCTCAAATGAAAAAAGACTTTCTCATAAAGTGGTTTGGTGAATATATCCGTCAATTGCTTATCGATACGAACATGCTTAAGATCAATGTCCCCTTTAGCAACATGATCTCGAATGAAATGATGACGAACTTCAATATGCTTAGTTCGAGAATGCTGCACGGGATTATGAGCAATCTTAATAGCACTTTCATTGTCACAAAGAAATGGAACATGTTTCACATTGATCCCATAATCTTTGAGAGTTTGGGTCATCCAAAGTAATCGAGCACAACATGAACCGGTGGCAATGTATTCCGCTTCGGCGGTGGATAAGGATACCGAGTTTTGTTTCTTGGAAGACCAAGACACAAGAGATCTAGAAATTGACAAGTACCCGAAGTGGACTTTCTATCAACCTTGTCTCCGGCATAGTCTGAGTCGGAATAGCCAACAAGATCAAAAGAAGACCTCTTAGGATACCAAATGCCAAAATTTGGTGTATGTATTAAGTATCTCACTATCCTTTTCACAGCCTTAAGATGACATTCTTTGGGGGCCGCCTGATATCGTGCACACATGCACACGCTTAGCATAATATCGGGACGAGAGGCACATAGATATAACACTGATCCAATCATGGAGCGATAAACCTTTTGATCAACTGGTTCACCATCCTTAGTCAAGTCAAGATGTCCACTAGTAGGCATGGGAGTTTTCATACCTTTGCTTTCTTGCATGTTGAACTTCTTGAATAAGTCCTTGGTGTACTTTGTTTGAGAAACGAAGGTGCCTTCCTTAGTTTGCTTGATTTGTAAACCAAGAAAGAACTTGAGTTCACTCATCATAGACATCTCAAACTTCTTTGACATTAGCTTTCCAAACTTTTCACTAAAGTGAGGGTTAGTCGAACCAAATATGATATCATCAACATAAATTTGGCATACAAATAATTCACCATTAACCCTTTTAGTGAAAAGAGGAGAATCTATCTTTCCAATCTCAAAGCCTTTTTCAATAAGGAACTTGGTCAAGCATTTATACCATGCTCTAGGAGCTTGTTTAAGACCATAAAGAGCTTTGTGAAGTTTTTAAACATGATCGGGTTTCTTAGGATTGACAAAGCCGGGAGGTTGTTTAACATAAACTTCCTCCTCAATTTCACCATTCAGAAAAGCACTTTTAATGTCCATTTGGTATAAAGTGATATCATGGTGATTAACATAGGCAAGTAAGATGCGGATGGACTCAAGTCTAGCAACGGGGGCATATGTCTCACCGTAGTCCATACCTTCGACTTGAGTGTAGCCTTGGGTGACTAGACGAGCTTTGTTGCGGATGACTTGACCATCTTCATCTTGCTTGTTGCAAAACACCCATTTGGTACCAATGATGTTGTGGTTTTGTCGGGATTCTCGACCAATGTCCACACTTGGTTTCTCTCAAAGTTGTGTAGCTCTTCATGCGTGGCGTTTATCCAATCCGGATCTTCCAACGCTTCTTCAACCTTCATGGGTTCAACGCTTCTTCCAACGCTTCTTCAACCTTCATGGGTTCACCTCCGTTGGACGAACCTTGCCAATAGATAAGTCTTGGATTGCTTCCGAAGGATCTTTATCTCCTACATCAATTGGCAATGGCTCTACTTGCGAGCCGTTAGATTCATCAAACTTCACATCTACCGTCTCTTCAACCTTTCGGGTGAAATTGTTGTAGACACGGTAAGTGTGAGAGTTTGAGCCATAACCAAGTAGGAAACCTTCATGAGATTTAGGAGCAAATTTAGAACGACGATGCCTATCAAGAATGTAGCACTTTGAGCCGAATACTCGAAAGTATCCAACTTGGGGTTTGTTACCGGTGAGAAGCTCGTATGCCGTCTTGCCGAGTAGCTTGTGAAGATACAAGCGATTTGTTGCATGACAAGCTGTCTCAACCGCTTCCGCCCAAAAGTGTTTTGGAGTCTTGTACTCATCAAGCATCATTCTTGCCATCTCAATAAGAGTCCGGTTCTTCCTCTCAACAACTCCATTTTGTTGAGGCATGTACGTAGCTGAGAACTCGTGTGAAATCTCTTCTTCGCCAAGAAAGGTATCCACATTCGCGTTCTTGAACTCCGTTCCGTTGTCGCTGCGAACCTTCTTGATCTTCACTTCAAATTGATTTTGGGCCTTCCTAGCGAAGCTCTTGAAGATCTTTTGGACCTGCGATTTGTCATCAAGAAAGAACACCCACGTAAATCTTGAAAAATCATCAACTATGACTAGACCAAATGAGTTACCACCGAGACTCTTGTAGGCATTGGGACCAAAGAGATCCATGTGAAGTAGCTCGAGCGGTCTTCTCGTGGTCATGATGTTCTTCACGGGGTGGCTTCCTCCAACTTGTTTTCCTGCTTGACAAGCACTACAAAGTCTATCCTTGTCAAATATAACATCTTTTACTCCAAGGATATGATCACCCTTAATAAGCTTATCAAGATTTCGCATGCCCACATGACCTAACCTTCTATGCCACAACCATCCTTTCAAAGATTTAGCAATAAAGCAAGTTCTAGGTTGAGCCTTTTTAGTGAAATCAACAATGTAAAGATCACCTCTACGGATACCGGTAAAGACCATTTTATGATTATCTCTATGAAACACTTGGCAATCTACTTCAGTAAATAGGACGTTGAAACCAAAGTCAGCAAGTCTAGATACGGAAATTAAATTGTAGCCAAGCGATTCAACGAGCATAACATTTTGTATGGAGCTATCATGTGAGATGGCCACCTTACCAAGGCCAAGCACCTTACCCTTTGAGTTATCACCGAAAGTGACATACTTTCGAGGGCCGTCATTTTCAGCAGGCTCACGAAACATATCTTTGTCTCCGGTCATATGATCAGTACATCCACTATCAAGGACCCATTCCTTTCCTCCAGCCATGTAGCCGCGAAGATTAGCCATAAGACCAAAGTGTCTCATTGCATCATCAAGATCATAGTCACTGTCATCATCCTCATCATAGTATCCATGTTCAACATCGTCATGTGATGGATCAATTCCTAGAGAGAGTGATTCATTAGAAGTATGACCGTAACAATGTTCATCTCTATGAATTCTAGTGACTTCGGAAATGATATTGCTAATAATTCTAACATCTCCTTTGGCACGCATGAGATCACGAAGCTCAAATAGACAATCATCAAACTTAGGATCACTAGTACTCATCCTATTCAAGGCAATAGACTTATGGAGAATTTCATCTAGATTTTTCAAGGAATAATTTGGGAATCGTTCCTCTAGAAATCTCCATATGGTGTAAGCACAATCTAGAGTAGGTAAGCTAGCAATCAAATTTTTAGGCAATCCTTTTACAATGAGATTGATAGTTCTAAGATTGCGAATCATGTCAAGATCCTCATTGGGTGTGGGATGCAAAGGATCAACAATGCGATCACAAGGAGTAGTAATGTACTTGGTCAAATGATATTGAAAGTGCTAGTTATCGACTAGAGGGGGGTGAATAGGCGATTTTCATGAAAGTCTTCAAAATATGAGAGTTTCGAAGACGAACAGTAGAAACAACCTATTGATATGCAGCGAAAGGTAGACTACACTAGACAAGCCATAGTCAAGCAAGTAATGAAGCTAAAGCACGAAGACTATTAGCAGCTAGGTAGTATGGACCAAGATGGAAGATAGTATGAAGCCAAACAACAATAGTCATCACACAGTGAAGTCAAACAGATCAGGCAAGCTTGCAAATGACTTCACGAAGACAAACTGTAAATAAGTGAGGGAAGAGATAGAACCAGTTGCTTGGTGAGGACAAGGATTTGTTGGACCAGTTCCAGTTGCTGTGACAACTGTACGTCTGGTTAGGGAGGCTGAGATTCAACTCAGAAGACCGCGTCTTCACCTTATTCCCCTTGAGCTAAGGACACTTAGTCCTCGCCCAATCACTCTGGTAAGTCTTCAAGGTAGACTTCCAAACCTTCGCAGACTTCGTTCACCGGCAATCCACAATGACTCTTGGATGCTCAGAACGTGACGCCTAACCGGCTGGAGGATTCACAGTTCTCAAGAGTAACAAGTCTTCAGATCACGCGGACAGAAAGACTTCAGTGATGCCTAACACTCTTTGGCTCTGGGTGTTTTGGGCTTTGTCCTCGCAAGGATCTCTCTCTCAAAGGCTTCGGAGGTGGGTTGCTCTCAAACGACAAAAGCCGTGCACTAACTCTGAGCAGCCATCAATTTATGGTGTAGGGGGTGGGCTATTTATAGCCACTAGGCAACCCGACCTGATTTGTCCGAAATGACCCTGGGTCACTAAGGAACTGACACGTGTTCCAACGGTCAGATTTCAAACACACGCGGCAGCTTGACTTGGGCTACAAGTAAAGCTGACTCATCCAGCTCTGGATAAGATTTGCTCTCATTGTCTTCGCTCGAAGACATAGGATTTGGTTGAGCATCACTTCAGTCACTCTGACTTCGTTCACTTGGACCCCACTTAACAGTACGGTGGTTCCTATGACTCAACAAAGAAGAAAAGGAAACTACGAAACATCTATGTCTTCGCACTCTATAGTCTTCACGTGAATGTGTTCTCGAGTCATAATCTTCGTTGTGATTATCTTCACATACCACCATTGTCTTCAATGTCTTCACACATTTTTAGGGGTCATCTCCGGTAGGTAAACCGAAATGGGGGACTACTACCTGTGTTATCCTGCAATTCTCACAAACACATTAGTCCCTCAACCAGGTTTGTCGTCAATACTCCAAAACCAACTAGGGGTGGCACTAGATGCACTTACAATCTCCCCCTTTTTGGTGATTGATGACAAACTGGTTGAATTTTTCAACGGGGATAAAAGTATGTGAAATTGTAAAGGATTGAGGTATTGTCTTCGTAAGTAGCAAAAGGCTCCACCTGAAGATGTGCATATGAGTGTTTTGCTTTTGAATGCAAATGCACATGGCAGGTTGTACTTGTGGAGATCCTCTTCAACTTATGAAGACAATTCATCATGCATGAAAAGATATAACGAAGATAATGACATGCATAATGAAAAATGGACGTCTGTGAAATGACTTCGTGCGGAATTTATCGTCGCACATGCGGAATTTATCATCGCATCACATAGTTGACAGAAAAGGTAGCAGACGACCATCAAGTTTAAGTGTTACAACTCAAAGAACCAAATGTATCAAAAGCGAGAGTTGTAAGCACTTGGCAAAAAGTATAACAACCACCCATATGGACCCGCTTGAAGACTGCCAACTCATATGCTTCTCCCCCTTTTGTTAGTAAGGACCAAAAAGGTTTGAAGACATAGAGCTTCTACTTGTTCCCATGAGGAGTAGGTGAAGTTGCAGGGTCGTCGTTGAGGTCCGGTGGTGCAGAAGAACTTGGAGCAGTGTCGATGCGAGGCGAAGTTGCAGTCGATGAAGAAGCATCATCTTCGTCATCAATGACTCTGGCATTGACAGTTGCAGCTGAGGAAGAGTAGTTAGAGTCTTCGAGTGAGGGAGTCCAACGCAAGACGGCGTTCCTGGGAGGAGTGGAATCAAATTTGAATCTCTCTGTGAAGCCATCTTGTTGAAGATCATCTTCAGAGCTCAGCAATGTCAGACTCTTCCACGACCGCCGACAGGTTTCATGAGTGACAAATGCATTCTTGGTGGCAAGGTTTCGAATGCGATTAACATCCACCAAGAGGCTTTGCATCTGACGCTTCAGCCAGTCATGATGCTTATCCTGTTTTTGATGCAGGGCGACGAGAAGCTCTCGGTCATTGAGAACACGAGATCGCTTCCGAGGCCTTTGAGCAATTGTGCTTTCAGTGGCTTCAGTATGGGCACGATGAGGTGCACGTGTATTTCCAGCCAAAGGATAAACACGAGTAGTAGCAAGAACTCCTTCAATGGGTTGAGTGAAGCTTTGGTGATCGGCGTTGTGAAGATATATAGGCTCCTTGGCAGGTTCTGGGTAAATGGCTTCGACAGACATATCAACCTCTGGCAAGAATATGAGATGATTGCGCGCAGAAGGCTGATAGTTGACAGCAGAATGAAACTTGATGAGGCGCATTACCCATGGAGCATAAAACTTTAGACCAAATAGATCAGAGCCAGATGCAGCCAGTTGCCTGATGAAGAAGTCCTGAGCATTGAAGCTGATGCCATTGAAGATATAGAAAACCAATGTCTTCATTGCTCCTTCAAGCTTTGTTGTAGGACAATGTCCTTTGACAGGCCATAGAGTTCGCCTGATGATATGATAAATAGTGCGGGGCAGATACTCTAGGTCTTCAACAAAGAGTTCCTTTGGATATTTAGCGTCTTGCGGCAGTGGCTTCATCATGCTAAGCATTTGGCTCATGTTTGGCTCAGGCTTCTGGAATATGCTCTCCAAAGCATTGCGGTGAAGCTGACAACCAGGTTCATAGAGTTCACCTGGAGTGGGCATGGCAGTAAGCTCAATAATATCAAGAGCTTTGGCTTCGTGGTGTACATTGCATGTCATCCACTCAAGGACCCAAGTCTTCGGATCCCTGTTGTAGCCATGAATGTGAAGAGTTGCATAGAATTGTAACAGAAGCTCTTCATTCCAATTCTTTTTGTCGGTCACAAACTAGAGAAGGCCGGCATCTCTGAAGCAGTCAAGGGCTTCTTCCAAGCAGGGCAGGCCAGCAATGGCTTTGCAGTCTAGACGCATATGGGAAAAATGCGCCCTTGGTTGTATAAGACACAAGAATAGTAACTGCGCTTCTGATAGCTCCAAAACTGATCAGATGAAATTCTTGGCCTTGTATATGGGTTCTTGGCACTATCAAAGAAGGTGTTGTGTGCTTTGAAGCCATTCACATTAAACGATCCTGGTGAAGTTGCAGTACCTAGAAACATTGGCAGCCTGGGCTTTGGCTTCTGGACCTGAGTCCTGTGCTCCACATGATAGTCAAATTGAGGTCCGGGAGCAGGAGGAGGAACCAGAATAGGCCAACGAACCATGACAGGTTGGCCGCGATCAAATGCTAGCTCAATGGTGTGAGGCCTTGGGGGTGGTACAGGAGCATCGGCATTGACATGGGCTTCGATTTGCACAATGGCTTCAGGTGCAACATTGGCTTGAGGGGTCATGTCCACTTTAGGCGCCACATTAGCTGCAGCCATGACAACGTCATTGGCTTCAGTGTTGTTGTCGGTGGCCGCCTCAGTATTTTCAACCTCCACTTGAGTGGCTGGAGGGTCTGGCACATACACGTTCTCCTCGAGAACAACTTCTTGGTTGGGAGGGGGTGTAGCAACACGCTCTTCTTCTTGATGGGGTTCTTCTTGGTCATCGGCTGATGCAATCGGAATGTCTTCAGCAGCTTTGGCTTCAGACGCAGAGACGTTCTCAGTTGGAGTGGCTTCAGGAAACACTTGTCATGCCACTGAGTTATGTTGCTCTCCTCCTTCTCGAACGCTCGATAGAGCGACTTGTGGCCTTGGTCCTTTGTGAAGCCTGCGAAATGTGGGCGACGCTTTTGGAGAGGGAGTTGGCTGGACCACATAGTCATCATCGTTAAGCACCGGAGTGGTGACTTGAGGTGGGGGAGTACTTGGTGATTCTTCTTGGCGGGGGGAGTCTTGAGGGCGATCAGCCCATGATGCATCCTGAGCAATTGGCGTCAATGGACGACGAATGCTGATGAGTTTGTTGTTCGTAAGAACAGGCGATGATACCATTTGGTGCTCAATCTGAGGAAAGACTTCATCATCATCTACATTGTCTTGTGGACCAATGTCTTCAGCTGCGGTGGGGTCAACAGCTAGAACTTCTTTAGCTTCAGGAGCCTCTGTGGTAGCAGGCTCGAGAACAATCAACTGACGCTCTTGGTTTTCTGACGCAGGACGAGCAACTGAGATTGGCTCAACAACAAGGGGATCTGTGGGATCAGCCCGATCTTTCTTCTTTGTCTTCCTCTTCTTGGTCGGTGGAGCATCATCAGTGGTGTTCTTGCTCTTGCGCTTTTTGGCTTCAGCCTCAGCTGCCCTTGTCTTCTTAAGTTCAGACGCAACTATGGGGACCTTAGGCTTCGAGCCTGTCATACTGGCAGGGAAGACAATGTGAGGTGCTTCCTGCCCTAATGCTTCAGCTTGGGCCACAGCAGGCTTCTTCTCTGCAGCCATCTTGGGGTCGATGCCTGGACGCCCAAGTGCCTTGCGCTTTTCAGCTTTGTTATAAACTTGAACACATTTGCTGGCAAAGAGCTTCATCCGTTCTCTTGATCCTTTTGCTGCTTCTCGTTTATGTTGAAACTGCTCTTTGAGCTCATGCAGCATTTTCTTGAAGCGTTGAACATCAGCAGCACTAAGATTGGCCATGTTCCTCTTGAATTGGGCTTTTTCATGATCAATCTTGTTCTTCAATTCAACGATCTTCTGTGCCAGTGCCAGCTCATTTGCAATGGCGCTGTGAAAAGAGACACTAATGCCAATGGGAAGTTCAAGATCATCGATGCTGACACTTGGGTTGTCAAACCGTTCATCAATGAAGTTATTCAATATTTGCACATCAAAGAGAGGTAGATCGTTGAAGATCTCCGCCTCCTCCTTGCTCTTTATCAACAGCTCAAGAGCATCATCGCCAAGATCTTCGTCACTTGACAAATCAATGGCTTCATCCTCGTTCCTCAAAACGGCAGCTGGCGTCAGTGCTCGCGCAGAGCTCTGGATGGGCTTCTTCTTCTTGGTCTTGGAGATGCGAGAAAAATCTTCAGACTACACACTTGCTTCTGGAGGTGCAGTGGCTAGAGGCTTCGCACGCAAAACTTTAGCTGCAGCAGAGGGCTTTGAAGCCTTTGGTTTCTTCTGCTTCAGTGGCTTAGGTGGAGCAGGCGTTTCATCAGAATCAGCGTCGTCTGCAGAATGCTCCACGGCTGCCCCCTGAACAACAATGTGTGTGATGAGACCTTCGAGGTTGTAGAAGGGCCCAACAATATTGGGTTTAGCATCACGGGTGCCATCAGCCCGAGGAGCAGATGGACCGGGGTTGAAGTCTAATCCAAGCGATTTCTTGTTCTCTTTGGCAGATGCCTTTGCAGTCTGAAAGTTGCGCTTGAACAGATTATCGTCACGACACCATAGCAGTGATGATGGGTCGGCATTAGCAGGCTATGGTCCACGGACCATACAGGGGTAGAAACCCTGAGCAATAGCTTCAGATCTGTTCTTGGGTTGAAGATTTCGAAAGAGAATATCACCCCAAGGACACTTGATGGCATTCTTCTCAGCATACTCCTTGGTCACGAACCTGTATTTGAACCGTTGCTCGGCCCAATATCTTCGAATCCACTGGATTCGAGTTTTGCGCTGATTGTAATCCTCTTCAGGATCAGTCTTGTACAACTCATGGAGATCTGGTGGAAAATCCTTTGATGTGCCCCCCACGGCGCTGCCTGCCGCCCTTTCTTGCTGACTTTTCTGTGGCCATTGTATTCAAGCAGAAAGGCTTCAGTACAGTGAACGACTTCTGCTTGCTGGTCAGACAGGAACTTGCTGATGGTGAATGAATGTGATGCTGTAAGAACTCTGCAAATGAATGCAGACTATGAGAACCAAGGGATTCTCCCATGGACATGTACCTGTGACATCATTAGAGATGCGAGGGAAGGGGAAGAGGTCATATGCATTCTCAGAAGATTTTGAAGATAAATAGTTTGAAGACATTGACCTCATAGCGCGAAGACATTCACTTATATGTTGAGAGTTGGTTCCAGATTTGTACGAATCCAAGAATAGGTACAAGTGAGGAATATAGCTACTTGTGACGCATAAGTGAATATACTAGGCATGATATGAGATGCAGAACTGAATAGATCCAGTTTTGTAGGCACAGAAACTACTTTTGGTGAGGAAGGATGAATCTATTGGATCAAAAAGACAGTAAAAAGGAGGTTTTATTTACCACATGAAGAACTGCTAGACGGAGTGAGGCAGGAGGCCGAGCAGTTCAATCTTCTGTGCCCTAACTTGGCGACAGAAGACACCTACGGCGGCGGCGGAGAAGACGAGGTCCACGGCCGGCGTGAAGACGGCATCGGTGAGGTCGCGGCAGCTAAGCGCTTTGTCGCCGGCGTCGTCGAGAGCTAGCGGTGGCACTAGGGTTTGTGCGAGGTGGAGAGGTGGAAGAAAGATTTTGACCGCGATATGATGTGTATTTATAAGGAATGGGACAGTACAGCGCAATTACGCAGGTGCCCCTGGCGGTTCACATCTGAGGGACGCGTGGCAAACATGCAACACATTGGAAGACGTTCCATGTTCCCACGCACGCCTGGATTGTCGGGTGGTCGTTCCGGCTTCTCCGGGTTTCAGGCAATAAGGATATGGCATTTAAAACAAATTCAATTTTTGTCTCTGTATCTTCTGCTGACAAGGACGCAGATAAGACATTTGACTGTTTCAATAGAATGCATATGATTTGGATAGATAGAATTTGAGATAGAAGCATAGATAAGGTTAGGGTCCGATCACATTCACTTAGACCAAAAGATTCAAGCATGAAGACATAGCTATAAGTGAATGCTGTAGAGGACAGAACACAAGTATATGTATATATCTGAATAAGACCAAATCAATATTGTGAAGATAAACATAAAGTCAAATCAAAGTTGAAGATAAATCAAGAGCGAAGACTTTGCAAATGACACGCCAGATGAAACACTTCAAACAAGGGTTTGGTGGTGGCGTTACCCACCGTATAGGAAGTATTAGACCCAGACACGGCGCACAATTATCGTGGCGCTCCGAAGTCAAATTCCACATTAATGTATTCACACTTAGAGTGTATATCTTCATTGTTTGAAGATATACTTTACTTCATGTGTTGCACATCTAAGTCATCAATATGCATAAGTGTCAGGATGTGTGTCCAATTACAGGACATTTGAGGATTCTAAGATATTTAGCTCACACCGCAACTTGCGAAACCTTTTCTCATCCAAGGGCTTTGTGAAGATATCTGCCAATTGCTCTTCAGTGCTGATGTGAATGATATCAGTATCTTCCTTCATGACATGATCTCTGAGAAAGTGATGACGAATTTCAATGTGCTTTGTCTTTGAGTGCTGAACTGGGTTGTTGGCAATCTTGATGGCGCTTTCATTGTCACAGTAGAGTGGTACTTGCTTCAGATGGATGCCATAGTCCCTGAGAGTTTGCTTCATCCATAGAAGTTGAGCGCAGCAAGATCCAGCCGCAATGTATTCAGATTCAGTAGTGGAGAGAGACACATAGTTCTGCTTCTTTGAAGACCAACAGACAAGTGATCGTCCCAAAAAGTGACATGTGCCTGATGTGGACTTGCGATCAACCTTGTCACCAGCATAATCAGCATCTGAGAATCCAACTAGATCAAACTTCGAGCCCTTTGGATACCATAATCCTAGTGTTGGGGTGTAAGCCAAATATCGAAGAATTCACTTCACAGCTAAGTGATGCGATTCCTTTGGTGCCGCTTGGAATCGGGCACACATGCAAACACTAAGCATGATATCCGGCCTAGATGCACATAAATAAAGTAAAGAACCAATCATGGAGCGATATACCTTTTGATCAAACTCTTTACCAATGGCGTCAGGACCCAGATGACTTTTGGTTGGCATTGGCATCGTGTAACCTTTGCAATCTTGCATTCCAAACTTCTTCAGGTAGTCTTTGAGGTATTTCTCTTGAGATATGAAGATGCCATTACGTTGCTGATGAATTTGAAGACCTAGGAAGAACTTCAGCTCACCCATCATGGACATCTGATATTGCTCTTGCATCATGTGCCCAAACTCATCACTGTATTTCTGATTAGGACAGATTTTTTTATCAAGGGAAATAATCTAGGGTTAGTGACAACTAATAAATTAGGCCAACTTTGTCAGTCTATCCTTAATATAGAAATAAATCGAAAGGTTAAAATATGAAGAAAGTCCAATAAAAGTATATAAGAATCAATCCCTCTTATTAGATTTCTATAGAAGATGGCACACAAACAATTCTCCATCATATGTCTTCGTGAAGAGTGTAGGATCTAGAGAACCAGGTTTGAAGCCTTTGCTCTTTAGGAAGTCTTTGAGTGTGTCATACCAAGCACGTGGGGCTTGTTTGAGGCCATACAGTGCCTTGTTGAGCTTGTATACTATATCAAGATGTTTTGGATCTTCAAAGCCAGGTGGTTGTGCAACATACACTTCTTCTTCAATCTTGCCATTGAGAAAGGCACTCTTCACATCCATTTGATATAGAAGGATGTTGTGATGGTTGGCATAGGCTAGTAGTATGCGAATGACTTCAAGCCTAGCCACGGGAGCAAATGTTTCATTGAAGTCAATCCCTTCAACTTGAGTGTACCCTTGGGCAACTAGACGAGCCTTGTTTCTGACAACTTGACCATGCTCATCTTGTTTGTTGTGATATATCCATTTGGTGCATATGATGTTGTGCTTGCGGGGATCAGGACGCTTGACCAATTCCCACACATTGTTCAACTCGAACTGTTGAAGCTCTTCTTGCATAGCTTGAATCCATTTAGGTTCCATGAAGGCTTCGGCAACTTTCTTGGGTTCAGATATTGAGACAAATGCAAAGTGCTCACAGAAATTTGCTAGTTGCGTTGCTCTTGAACGAGTGAGTGGACCAGGTGCATTGATGCTATCAATTATCTTCTCAATCTGTACTTCATTTGCAACATGAGGATGAGCTGGACGAAGATTTTGCTCTTGCTGATCATTGTGTTCATTTTGAGCATTGTCTTCAGGTTGACTAGGTGCAGAAATGATAAGTTCTTCTTCTGCCTATGCCTCAGAAGGTATGATTTCTCCAGTACCCATAAGCTTGATTGATTCACTAGGAGGGACTTCATCTAGCACATTTGGCAGGTGCTCTCTTTGCGAGCCGTTAGTCTCATCGAACCGCACATCCACAGTTTCAACCACTTTATAGTGAAAGAGGTTGAAGACTCTGTAGGAGTGTGAATCTTTTCCGTAACCAAGCATAAAACCTTCATGTGCTTTCGGTGCAAATTTTGAAGTGTGATGTGGATCCTTGATCCAGCACCTAGCACCAAATACTCTGAAGTAGCTTACATTTGGCTTCTTACCAGTCAGGAGCTCATAGGATGTCTTCTTCAGAAGCTTGTGAAGATAAACACGGTTGATGACATGACATGCTGTATCAATGGCTTCGGGCCAGAACTTCCTTGGTGTCTTGTATTCATCAAGCATCGTCCGAGCCATCTCAACGAGTGTCCTGTTCTTACGCTCCATGATGTCATTCTGCTGAGGTGTATATGGAGCAGAGAACTCATGAGTGATACCCAGTGTATCAAGATAAGTGTCGAGGCCTGTGTTCTTGAACTCTGTGCCGTTGTCACTTCTGATGTGCTTGATCTTGATGCCATAGTTTGTCATGGCACGATTTGCGAAGCGTCTGAAGACATCCTGCACTTCATTCTTGTAGATAATTATATGCACCCATGTATATCTTGAATAATCATCAACAATGACGAAGCCATAGAGGCAAGCAGTGGTAGTAAGAGTAGAGTAGTGAGTAGGGACAAATAAGTCCATGTGAAGCAGCTCGAAGGGTTGGGATGTCGTCGTGATTGTCTTCGAGGGATGCTTGGCCCTAGTCATCTTTCCAGCTTCGCAGGCACCACACAGATGATCTTTCTTGAACTTGACGCCCTCGATGCCTACGACGTGTTTCTTCTTCGCGAGGGTGTCCAGGTTCCTCATGCCAGCATGCCCTAGCCTCTGATGCCAGAGCCAGCACTCTGAAGCTTTTGCTAGAAGACATACGGCCAACCGTGGTCCTACTGAGAAATCTACCATATACAGATCATCTTTCCGATACCCTTCAAAGACTAGAGACTCGTCAGATTCCATCAAAACAAGGCAACGATATTTCCCAAATATCACAATCATGTTTAAGTCACAAAGCATCGAAACGGACATTAAGTTGAAACCAAGGGATTCAACAAGCATCACTTTGTCCATGTGCTGATCCTTTGAGATTGCAACTCTACCTAGACCCAATACCTTGCTTTTACCAGTGTCAGCGAATGTGATGTGACTCTTGTCAGATGGACGTAAGGTTGAGTCCATGAGAAGACTTCGATCACCAGTCATATGATTAGTGCATCCACTGTCCATAATCCATTCTGAAGCATGTGGTGTCATACCCTACAGTACAGTTAGGGGGATAGGCTTCACCAAGGGTATTGTGAAGCATAAACATTTGACGAACAAGCGGATTATCAAAGCTCAGATCCAGGTTAGGGCTGATAGGATGATTTGCAAGAGATTCAGGAACAAAATACATAGTAAGACCATTTGGGCATTTTATCTTGCGCCCTACAAGATGTTTTAGGTCCCCAGCATAAGCATCGGACGCCTTTGATTTCCGGCTGGAGACCTTTCCCTGCAAAAGAAAGTTAATTTTTCTTAACCACCCACATTTTCAGGGGTGGCTTAGAAGCAATGAGTCTAAGTGCAGCATCTGAGAACTTTGGCTTTGGAGCCCTAGCAACTAGCCTTGCAGAAGGTGAATAATACTCATATGAATAAGCAGAATAGTTCTTAGTCTTATGAGCATAACGGTTTGAAGAAACACGTTCATATTCATAAGTCTGAGTATGATTTCCCTGCAAAACATTGGCGTTAGGGTGACTCTTGTGAGTCCTCTGTCTGTATGAAGCCTTTGGACCATACGAAGCCTTTGGTCTGGGGTTTGTCTTCTTCCCTTATGGTGTCATGATGACATTCACACGAAGATTCTCAAGACAATTTTTGGGCACCCAGATCTTCTTCAAGGGTGGTCCATTCCTGCAGTTAGTACCAATATACCTGGCAAACACTTCACCATTCTGATTCTTAAACAGTTTATAGTTTGCATCAAAGGATTCATCAATGATAATCGGGTTAGCACAGGTGAAGCCAGATAAGGTGGATGGGTCCACTGAAGGTCCCTTTGCAGCAACCCATGTGGTTTTGGGGTACTGCTCAGGCTTCCAGTAAGAACCATCAACATTCATTTTCCTCTCGAACCCAACACCCTCTCTCCTAGGGTTTCGATTCAGAATCTGCTTTTTGAGGACATCACATAGTGTATGATGCCCTTTGAGACTTTTGTACATCCCTGTCTCAAGCAATGTCTTCAACCTAGCATTTTCATCAGCCATAGTAGTGGTATCCTCAGCAGAGGGGTTAGTTACCACATCAGCAGTTGAAGATATTGTAACAGTAGCAGCAGTGGAACATTCAGCAACAGAAGTAGCGTTATCACGCTCAAGGCATTTTAGACATGGTGGTTCAAATCCTTCCTGGGCGGGACTGATCTGTTGAGTGCGAAGTGACTCGTTCTCTTTTTGAAGATCTTCATGAAGTGCTCTCAATTTCCCAAGTTCTTGCTTCCTTTGAAGATAATCATAGGAAAGCTTTTCATGAGTTGTTGAGAGCGTTTCATGACAACTTTCAAGTTCCTCGTACTTAACATGAAGATTTTTGATGTCTTCAGTTAAGGACTGAGATCGGGTCATTTCTGCGTCCAATAGGTCATCGCTTTTGTCTAACAATTTTTGAATATGTTCCATGGCTTTCTGTTGTTCAGTTGCAATTTTAGCAAGTGTTTTGTAGCTAGGTTTGGATTCACAATCAGAGTCATCTTCACTTGATGTTTGAAAGTAAGCATCACGTGAGTTTACCTTGGCACCACGTGCCATGAAGCAGTAGGTGGGGGCAGAGTCGTCCTTGTCATTAGCATCAACGTTGGTGAAGGAGCCATTGTCTTCAGTGTTGAAGATGGACTTGGCAACGTAGGCTGTGGATAAAGCCAGACTTGCAACGCCAGAGTCGGACTCCTCCTCAGACTCCACCTCTGCCTCCTCAGAAGCAGACTCCTCCTCTGAATCCATCTCTTTGCCAACAAAAGCACGAGCCTTGCCAGATGAGCTCTTCTTATGTGATGAAGACTTGGACGAGGACTTGGAAGAAGACTTTGAGGATTTCTTCTTCTTCTTGTCATCAGAATCATATTCCTTGCTCTTCTTCTTCTTGTTGTTTTCATTGTCCCACTTAGGACACTCAGAGATGTAGTGATCAGGTTTCTTGCACTTGTGACATGTTCTCTTCTTGTGGTCATGAGTGGAAGCTTCATCATTTCTCGAGCTGGATCTTGAAGACTTTCTGAAGCCTTTCTTTTTGGTGAATTTCTGGAACTTCTTCACAAGCATAGCAAGCTCCTTTCCGATGTCTTCAGGATCCCCAGAACTGCAGTCAGATTCTTCTTCAGATGAGGAAGCAGCTTTTGCCTTCAAAGCGCGAGTATGTCCATAGTTGGGACCATAGATACCCTTTTCTCAGATAGTTGGAACTCATGTGTGTTGAGCCTCTCAAGTATGTCAGACGGATCGAGAGTCTTGAAGTCAGGGCATTCTTGTATCATCAGGGCTAGTGTATCAAATGAGCTGTCAAGGGATCTCAGGAGTGTCTTGACGATTTCATGCTTGGTGATCTCAGTAGCGCCGAGTGCATGAAGCTCATTGGTGATATCAGTGAGGCGATCAAACGTGAGCTGGACATTCTCATTGTCATTTCTCTTGAAGCGGTTGAAGAGGTTGCGAAGGACACTGATCCTTTGACATCTCTGGGTTGAGACGCCTTCGTTGACCTTGGAGAGCTAGTCCCAGACTAGCTTCGAAGTTTCCAGAGCACTCACACGGCCATACTGTCCTTTGGTCAGATGACCGCAGATGATGTTCTTCGCAGTAGAATACAGTTGAATGAACTTCTTGACATCAGCAGGGGTGACACCTTCACCGCCCTTGGGAACGCCGTTCTTGACGACATACCAAAGATCGGCATCAATGGCTTCAAGATGCATGCGCATCTTATTCTTCCAGTAGGGGTAATCAGTGCCATCGAAGACGGGGCACGCAGCGGAGACTTGATTATCCCTGCAGTCGACATAGTTAAACTCCAGGTGGTTAAACTGAATCACACAGAACAAGGGAGCACCTTGCTCTGATACCAATTGAAAGTGCTAGTTATCGACTAGAGGGGGGTGAATAGGCGATTTTTATGAAAGTCTTCAAAATATGAGAGTTTCGAAGACGAACAGTAGAAAGAACCTATTGATATGCAGCGGAAGGTAGACTACACTAGACAAGCCATAGTCAAGCAAGTAATGAAGCTAAAGCACGTAGACTATTAGCAGCTAGGTAGTATGGATCAAGATGAAAGATAGTATGAAGTCAAACAACAATAGTCATCACACAGTGAAGTCAAACAGATCAGGCAAGCATGCAAATGACTTCATGAAGACAAACTGTAAATAAGTGAGGGAAGAGATAGAACCAGTTGCTTGGTGAGGACAAGGATTTGTTGGACCAGTTCCAGTTGCTGTGACAACTGAGGCTGAGATTCAACTCAGAAGACCGCGTCTTCACCTTATTCCCCTTGACCTAAGGACACTTAGTCCTTGCCCCATCACCCTGGTAAGTCTTCAAGGTAGACTTCCAAACCTTCACAGACTTCGTTCACCGGCGATCCACAATGACTCTTGGATGCTCAGAACGTGACGCCCAACCGGCTGGAGGATTCACATTCCTCAAGAGTAACAAGTCTTCAGATCACGCGGATAGAAAGACTTCAGTGATGCCTAACACTCTTTGGCTCTGGGTGTTTTGGGCTTTGTCCTCGCAAGGATCTCTCTCTCAAGGGCTTCGGAGGTGGGTTGCTCTCAAACGACAAAAGCCGTGCACTAACTCTGAGCAGACACCAATTTATGGTGTAGGGGGGTGGGCTATTTATAGCCACTAGGCAACCCGACCTGATTTGTCCGAAATGACCCTGGGCCACTAAGGAACTGACACGTGTTCCAACGGTCAGATTTCAAACACACGCGGCAGCTTGACTTGGGCTACAAGTAAAGCTGACTCATCCAGCTCTGGATAAGATTTGCTCATTGTCTTTGCTCGAAGACATAGGATTTGGTCGAGCATCACTTCAGTGATTCTGACTTTGTTTACTTGGACCGCACTTAATAGTACGGTGGTTCCTATGACTCAACAAAGAAGAAAAGGAAACTACAAAACATCTATGTCTTCGCACTCCATAGTCTTCACGTGAATGTCTTCTCGAGTCATAATCTTTGTTATGATTATCTTCACATACCACCATTGTCTTCAATGTCTTCACACATTTTTAGGGGTCATCTCCGGTAGGTAAACCGAAATGGGGGACTACTACCTATGTTATCCTGCAATTCTCACAAACACATTAGTCCCTCAACCAGATTTGTCGTCAATACTCCAAAACCAACTAGGGGTGGCACTAGATGCACTTACAGATATTCATTGAAAATCTCAAGCATCTCATTTTTCCACTCATGAAAGTACTCTCCATCAAGTATAGGCACTCTATGTCTAAGACTCCCCAAAGTAGACTCATCCATCTTCCTCCAAAGGTGTTTAAACCAAGGCAATGGAGACCAATGCTCTGATACGAATTGAAAGGATCGAGAAGAGGTGTCTAGAGGGGGGTGAATAGACACTTCGCAAGAAAAGTTCTAGTTTTTAATTTCTTTAAGTTGAAGTGGAGTTTTAGCACAAGTTCAAACATTCACAATACATATCAAGCAAGCATGACAAGAGCATATGAGCAGCGGAAAGTAAATCATGCAAGTTGCAAGAATGTAAAGGGATGGGATTGAAGTGTGCAAACGCAATTGGAGAGACGGAGATTTTTTATCCGTGGTTCCGATAGGTGGTGCTATCGCACATCCACGTTGATGGAGACTTCAACCCACGAAGGGTAACGGTTGCGCGAGTCCACGGAGGGCTCCACCCACGAAGGGTCCACGAAGAAGCAATCTTGTCTATCCTACCATGGCCATCGCCCACGAAGGACTTGCCTCACTAGGGTAGATCTTCACGAAGTAGGCGATCTCCTTGCCCGTACAAACTCCTTGGTTCAACTCCACAATCTTGACGGAGGCTCCCAAGTGACACCTAGCCAATCTAGGAGACACCACTCTCCAAAAGGTAATAAATGGTGTGTTGATGATGAACTCCTTGCTCTTGTGCTTCAAATGATAGTCTCCCCAACACTCAACTCTCTTTCATAGGATTGGATTTGGTGGAAAGATGATTTGAGTGGAAAGCAACTTGGGGAAGGCTAGAGATCAAGATTTATGTGGTTGAAATGGAATGTCTTGACCTCAACACAAGTGTAGATGGTTCTCTCTCAGAAAATGTATGTTGGAAATGTAGGCATGTTCTGATGGCTCTCTCCACGAATGAAGAGTGGGTGGAGGGTTATGTATAGCCTCCACACAAAATCTAACCATTACACACAATTTACCAAACTCGATGGGACCGAATCAGAAAACTCGGTCGGACGGATTTAGTTCATAATGTGACCATTAGGATTTTCGGTGGGACCGACATGTCAACTCGGTGGGACCGATACCATTAGGGTTAGGGCATAACGTAATCTCGGTTGGACCGATTACTCAAACTCGGTTGGACCGACTTTGGTAATAGGCTAACCAGAGAGTTGGTCAGGCAAACTCGGTGGGACCGATTCGCTCATCTCGGTTGGACCGAAACGTTACAAAGGGGAAACAGAGAGTTTGCATTGCAATCTCGGTGGGACCAATCGCTCATTTCGGTTGGACCAAAACGTTACGAAGGGAAACAGAGAGATTTCAATCCCATCTCGGTGAGACCGAGATCCCTATCGGTGAGACCGAAAAGACTAGGGTTTCTGGCAGTGGCTATGTCAAATGAACTCGGTGGCGTCGGATAGAAAATTTTGGTGGGGCCGAGTTTGACTTTTGGTTTGGGACATATGTGGATATGAGAAAGTAGTTGAGGGTTTTTGGAGCATATCACTAAGCATTTTGAGCAAGTAACCCATTAAGCAACACCTCACCCCCTTTTAATAGTAATGGCTTTTCCTATGGACTCAATGTGATCTTGGATCACTAAAAGTAAAGTGTAGAGTCTTGAGCTTTGAGCCCGAGCCAATCCTTTGTCCTCATCATCTTGAAGAGGTTCCACATCCTCTAGTCCATGCCACTCCATTGTTGAACTTATCTGAAACATACTAGATGAAAGCATTAGTCCAACAAGAGATACGTTGACATTAATTACCAAAATCATCCAGGAAGCACTCTGTGCTTTCAACGCCGCCACCAGCTCGAAACGGGAGCTCCGGCTCATGTTTTTGTTTTCAATTTTTTTGTTTTCTTCAAATGCTATAAGATTTGGCGGAAGGAAGTCTTCAAATGCTACAAGATTTGATGAAAGCAAAGTAGGGTACCTCGCTAGATATCGAGTAGTCTTTTAAGGGAATCACATGATTTTTCTTTTGCATCGAGAATCACGTAGTTGTTGGCGGTACGCTATTTGGCATGTTTGGTGGAACTCTGTTTGGCTGAGCCCTGCTATTTGGTAGAAGATTGTAAGAAACTATTAAAAAAATTAACAGGGACAAACATTTGCGGCATAGGATTGGATGGCATCTCTCGTATCTGTGTTTGCAGAAGTTTGCGGTGTCCGTATTGAGGGATTGCGTCGAAGATGCACTTACAAGTCGCTCTTACCATAAAGCAGTTATGTAGTATGTGAGCAACTCCAACCCTTGCAAATCCAAGCTTAATTTTGAAGCTTTGGTTTGGTGAAATCACCAACACTTCTCTAACATCTAACCCAAGAGAGAGAATTGCATATTCCAACCTCTAACTTTTGCCTTAGTCTAATTTACAACCCCCAACTTCAGTATCCTGTACATTACAACATCAGACACATAAAACCGGTCAGGATTCAACCCTCCCCTCCCCATTGACCGGTTTTGACTCGTTGACCATCCACTTGGCAAGACACATCAGCAAAAAAATCCAAGAAAAAACAGGAAAAGATTGTAAAACGAAATCCAGGAAAAATAAAAAACTATAAAACATATTTTCTAAAAGAAGTAAAATAAAAAATGAAAATATACAAAATAAAGGAAAAATACTAAGCTCTGGAAAAGTTTTTGTACTTCTTTTATTTTTCAGAATGTTCATAAAACAGCCCTGCATTTTTTTCCAATTTTTCAGAATTTTGAAAAGGAAATTAGAATTTTTGGAAAACAACCCCAATTTTTTTACAACTTTCCAGGATTTTAAACTTTTTCGATTTTAGGGATTTTTTTACTCTTTAAAAAAGTAAAAAATAATATTTTTGAACGTATATTTTTTATTTTTTCTGAAAATTTTGAATTTTTTATGATGTGGCTTGTTAACTGGATGTTCAACAGGGTCATAACCAGTCAACAAGGAGGGGAGGGTTGAATCCTGGTCGGTTTCTAAGAGTTCGGGGTTGTAATGTAGATGGTATTGGAGTTGGGGGTTGTAATTTAGACTAGGGCAAGGGTTGGGGGTTGAAATATGCACTTCTCTCAACCGTCTGAATGGTCTACCAAAATTTTGAGTCACACTGTACCTACAGTTAGATCTCATTACCTGGAGGCACCCTCTTCGACTCTCTTCACCAAGTTCAGGGTGTATTACATCATTTAGTCATGTGTTTTCAGTGTGGTCAAACAATATTCCATCCATTTTGATGAATAAGGCGCACACACTTTCCAAAATCTAATTTTGATCATAAATGGATCGATAATATATACTATTTATGTGACATAAAAATTTTACCACTGAAAACTTTTCAATACGAATTCAACGGTATAATTTATCACATATAATCCACATTTGCTTGGTATAACTTATGGTCAAAGTTGAATTTTGGGGTGCATGCGTGCCTTATTCATTGGAATGGAGGAAGTAAATGCAATTATTTCATCAAGGTGAATCTTTTACGACGAATGATTTATGCTCATCGATCGAAGGGGTGGACATATCTTATGGAAATATGCAAAAAAAATGATGACATATGGTGCCATTCTCTTTAATTGAAGGGATGAACATAGCCGTATAAAAATATATAATGAGTTTTAAATTTTGTTCGTAGCTTATTCGACTCTCTAATTATTATTATTATTGCGAAATTTAGAGCCAAGATTTGCATATATAATTGCACATAGCAACAAGATATCTTGCGAATATCAATCTTTTCCCCTCAAACTAGACATGTAAAAATGTTTCTAGCTAGGAAATTTAATGTTTAAAGCAATTTTTGTGCAAAAAAATATATTTTCCAATTGATATGTACTAGCATACATGTGAATCATATATTTAGATGCTTAATTTGTCTTATATTTTTTCACTTATTTATATTTATTTCGAATGAGCTATTCATCTTCTGAGCAATTTTATTTCTCCATCTAGATTTTCGTGGAAATATAACTCGGTTGCATTTAGTAGTTTTTTGACTCAGAATTTTAACTTGGTTCTCTATTTGATGTACTACTTGAGATGTGCTATTATTATTTTTTAAATATGATTATCCTTGGTTGGTGGCGCTTTAGAGTACGTGTGACATTTTCTTTCTAGCATGCTTCATTTTTTTTCAGCCACGACAAATGAACTTCGACATGGATCGATCATTGTACTAGAACTCCTGCTACTGAACCATTTTTAACATTATGTCCATCCCAAAACAAGAACTATTTAATATTGTGAACTTAACATGCATTAGTGTATTAGATTGTTCACATATGTAACTGACAGATCTTCGCAACAATTTTGGGCGCGACAAAGGGGGCATATCCACATAATGTAAGTATGGTGTCAACGATGTCGTCTTCTTTTAGGATCAAAGGACCAAACCCCAAGCTCTACCCCACGGAAACCAAACGAGAACAGAGTTCAACATCCAAAGCTGTCTCATGTTTCCACGGGAGTGGTTGTTATCGCCTATTTTGCTGTACTTCTCAGATAAACATCACATCGTATCTAAAATGGACTGTGTAGTTGTTGATCCACTCCCCGTGTTCCGCCAACTTTAATATTGCAGCAGCACTCCTTTCATTCCTTACTAGTAGATCCAGTTAAGTAGTACATACAATTATTTATTCATTTTTTTGGGAAAATTACATACAAATTGCACGGACATAACATACATGTTGTACACTGTTGGTAATTTTACATATCACACACAGGTAAATAAGCACAAAAGCAAAACTTAGTCAGTCAGAATATCGCTCGTCACCCAGGGAGATGCACTTATATGGCCCACGCGTTGCGTGGTACTACGTGACGACGTATGCTCCGTAGTATATGCGGCTGCACGAGTACGCTGTATGTACGTGGGTAGGTACGCCGTTGCGTGCAGCTTAGATCTCGGCGGTGAGGCCTTCCACCTCGAGGTGGAACTTGTCCATGGCGTCCTTGGGCAGGCTGATGGGCACCACGGTGCCCTCCTCCCCCTTGCCGTTCTTGGACCTGGAGAAGTAGTTGGTCACGCCGGGGATCGGCCCCTCGCCGCCCTTGGCCGGCCCGCCGTACACCGCCTCGCCCCACCCAAAGTCCACGCTTTTGAACCCGGCGTGGCTCACGTCCGACACGATGTACGTCCGCGACAGCGCGAACAGGGGCCGCCCGCGGAGCACCATCAGGTCCGCCACCGACAGCAGGTAGTCGTACGTCACGGCCGACTTGGCCTTCTTCACCAGCTCCAGCGCGTAGCCCAGCCCGCCCGCGCAGAGCTCCCCGGCCGTGGTCACCGCCACGGAGTAGGCGAACGCGTTCCCGTAGAAGCCCTCCGGGAGCGGCACGTCGCGGCGGCCGCGCGCGTTCACGATGAAGGACAGCCGCACCTCCTCGTCGGCGCCGTAGCCGAGCGCCGCTGTGCGGCCCAGCCAGATGCACGCCGCCACCAGCTCGAACCGGGAGCTCCGGCTCATGTGCGGCGGCGCGCGCTGCCGCAGCCCCGCGATCTCGCGTGGCCCGAAGAAGAAGGGCACGCGCGCGATGTCGCCCGGGGGAGTCGTCAGCATCCGGTCGACCGCCCCGCCCGCCGGCTCGCTGTACTCCAGGTGCGGGTAGGACGGCTGCGGCGGCTGCCTCGCCATGAACATCTCCCTGCCCCACGCCGGCGTGATCGACGGCGACGCGGCGCCGCACGCCAGCTCGCAGACGGCCTTCTCGAACTGCATCCCGCCCGGCGCGTCCACCACGCAGTGGCAGAAGCGCTGCCCGAAGATGAAGCCCCCGCATTTGAGCCTCGTCACCTGCACGTCATAATTAACAACATCGTTATTTACCTGGAGAAACAACTCGATCCATCTCACGTGACAGGGACACGTGCACGTTTACGTACCTGGATGTAGAGCAAGGGGCGGTCGATGACGGACTCGACGCCGGCGACGGTGGTGCTCTCGAGGATGAACTGCTCGTAGCAAGGGAACGGGGGGCTCTGCACGTCCCCGAAGTCAGCCGCGGTGAGGTCGACGTCGGCTTCGACGAACATGACGCCCTGCGCCTCGCAGTCCACGACGAGCTTCCTCCCGGCCTCCTCCCGCAGGCGGCCGGCGAGCGGGTAGTAGGGTACGAGCGCCCTGGCCAGCGCCTCCCGGATGACGGCGGCCGGGTCCACCCCCTGCTTGTCCGGGTTGGCGCGGTACAGGTGGATGCCCGAGCTGTAGAACCGCATGCCCTCGCCGTCGTCGATGTCGGACAGCGTCTTGGTCTCCCTCGGCGTCTGCTCCGCCGGGGACACCAGCACCGGCTCGCCCCGCCTCACCGTGAACGCCGGGAGGAGCGACGACGCCATCGATGCGAAGAGAGGCAGCTAGCTAGAGACTCTGTAGGTGCAAGAGAGCTAGCTGTGGGAATGTACGTTACGAGAGGATGTGTAGTGGAGTGAGTGTGCTCGCTAACCATGGCCGCATTTATATAGGACATGTCTGGAGTTCCAATGTGTTGGGGTTGGTGCCAGTGCCATTTGGTCGTCGGAGTTCCAATGTGTTGCCGGTAGGTGCACTGAGATGAGATCAGTGGCATTTAGTAGCTAGCTATACCCAAACACGCAACACACACGCGCGCTCACACAAAAACAATTCATAGTTAAGGGCCCTGAGACTAATCATGGGGTTTAGGCTCCAAGCAATTGTGGTACTCCGGTGGATCTCGTAGTCGTCGGTGGTCAAAGTCGCACGGGAAACCATAAACAAATCCTTTGTTTATTTGTTGGGCCGTGGTTAGAAATAGACCGTGCAAAGTGCAAAGAGGAAGCCTGTTGTCTTGTTTTTTCTCATTTTTTCTACTAGATTAGCATGTGTGTCCTCCACGCTCAGTGTCTTTCCCTATATCTTTTAGGATGTCATGATCAATGCACACTCTTAATCTTTCTCCACGTTTTTTTATTTTCCTCCATGATGTATGTCAAGGTTTGCTCATATAAGATTTGGTTATATGATAAACCGTTTAATCTATGCGCCAAGATTGGTGCAAATTTGTGTTGCATTTCCTTTTTCCTGTCGCAATATTGTTTATATTTTTTTTCAAAATGGCTTGAGCCAATTCATTTTGGATTTCAAGGATATTTTTCCTTTTGAATTTTATTTTTGTTGCTTCTTTTGAAATTATTACTTATTTCCATTCTTCTCATTCTTTTCTTGTTCTCTTTTCTCTCATAATTCTTTCTTTGAAGTATGTTTGTGTGTTTTTTCATTTATTTTTTATATTTTATTAATTCTTAATTGTTCACATTTAGTTTTGTCATTTTTAAAATCATACTATCAGCTACATGTACAACCATCCACATGTGACTGCATGGATTATTTGTTTAAGTTTTTTCCCGTGTTCCTTGTCGCGTTGATTATTTGTCTCAGCTGTATTTTCATTTTATTTTTTACTTTTTATTTTATTAAAAAAATAAACATTTTTGTAATTTTGTTTTAAATATTTTTTTATCAAAAATAGTTTTTATTTTGAAATTTGTGGTTGCTTAATTGCACCCTACTGCAGTTGCATGTCTTCAATACGACTGCAACTCAGTGGTGTTTTGTCAGGGTTGAGGGCATAGTTTCATGTCTATCACTAAACATGCAACGACAAGCCGCCTCGATTAAACTGTACGTCTTCAACCCGACTGTAACTAGATGGTGTTTCATCAGGGGTGGGGGTAGTTGGTACGCAATTGCATGTCTACCACTAGGCATGCAACTATGTAATGTCTCGTCGGGGATGGGGTAGTTGCATGTCTGTCAATATCCCTATTTTTTGTTATTTTATGCCCTCAAGAGATGGCGCATGAAGTATGCTTGAACCGTTGCAACCATAAGAGTAAGTGTAACGGTTTTGGCATCTATGTATGGGGGTTTAAAAACGCAGCGCTAACTTAGCAAATCTATTTTTTAATTTTCATTTTTTTATCTTTTTATCTTATTTTTAAGTTATTTGTCATGATATTTTTTTTACCTTTTTGTGTGTCTTCAACAAAATAGGTTGTAAAATGTAACGAAAGTGGTCGTTCCAACAACGGTAACGGGAGAGAATCTCACATTTTGAGGCCAGTTCATGATCGTACAATGCAAAGTGAGGGTCCTCAACAAAGTGCAACATATGGAAGATGGTGGAGAAGATTGTTGCAGACAACAATCTGAGGGGTCACCTGGTGTTCTTCGGTGGTGGGCAGTGAGAGATGGTGAAGTTGTCTGTCTGATACTAGTCATGCAACTGCAAGTGTCGCCCTCGACTGCAACTAACTTTGTTTTATCGGAGGACGGCTAGAGAGACACACAGTTGCATGTCTAACACTATGCATGCAACTGCAAGTGTCATCTTCGAGTGCAATTGCATGTCTACTCAAGTGACTGCAACTAACATTTGTTTTAGATGAGCGACGGGAGAGGGGGCAATTGCATATCTGAGACTAGGCATGCAACTGCAAGTGTCACGCTTGACTGCAATTGCATGTCCCCCAACATGGTTGCAACTGGACCTTTGTTTTCTCGAAGGGGGCGGGCCAGTTGCATGTCCGACACTAGAAATTCAACAGCAAGTGTCGCACCCGAGCGCGACTGCATGTCTTGTAACCCAACCACAACTGGACTTTTTTGTTCTGTCGGAGGGGGCGCCACTAGAAGGGGCGGGACAGTTGCAAGCCCGACAACAGCCCCGCAACTGCAAGCGTCGCACTCGACCGCAACTGCAATGTCCCCAACATGGTTGCAACTGGGCCTTTATTTTGTCGGAGGGGGCGGCGGGAGAGGGGGGGCAGTTGCATGTCCGACACTAGGCATGCAACTGCAAGTGTCGCACCGTTTGCAACTGCATGTCTTCTAGCCCTACCGCCACTGAACTTTTTGTTCTGTCGAAGGGAGCGCCGGTAGAGGGGGCGGACCAGTTGCAAGCCCGACAACATCCCTGCAACTGCAAGCGCCACACCCGACCGCAACTACATGTCCCCCAACATGGTTGCAACTGGACCTTTGTTTTGTCGAAGGCGGCGGCGGGAGAGGGGGTGGGCCAGTTGCATGTCCGACACTAGGAATGCAACTGCAAGTGTCGCACCCAACCGCAACTGCATGTCTTGTAACCCGACCACAACTGGACTTTTTTATTCTGACGGAGGGGCACCGCTGGAGGGGGCGGGCCAGTTGCAAGCCCGACAACAGCCCCGCAACTACAAGCGCCACAACCGACCGCAACTGCATGTCCCCCAACATGGTTGCAACTGGACCTTTGTTTTGTCGGAGGGGGCGGCGGGAGAGGGGGCAGGCCAGTTACATGTCTGACACTAGGCATGCAACTGCAAGTGTCGCACCCGAGCGCAACTACATGTCTTGTAACCCGACCGCAACTGGATTTTTTTGTTCTGTCGAGAGGGCGGGCCAGTTGCAAGCTCGACAACAGCCCCGCAACTGCAAGGGCCGCACCGGACCGCAACTGCATGTCCCCCAACATTGTTTGCAACTGGACCTTTGTTTTGTCGGAGGGGCAGCGAGAGAGGGGGCGGGCCAATTGCATGTCAGACACTAGGAATGCAACTTCAAGTGTGGATCCTGGCTGCAACTGCATTCTTTCAACACGACAGCAACTTAGTGGCGTTCTGCCATTTTTTTATGAAAAAACTATTGCACGCCATATCTGAACCGTAACTACATGGTGTAACATGACCCACAAGATGGGATACAAGTACCAGCATCTAGCCACTCCTACACCTTCATTATCTTTTCAAATACACATTGAATATTTTAAAATACATTTTTATATTTTAAAATATATGGTGAATATTTTTATAATTACACAACTATTTTATCAATACACGATGGACATTTTTGAAATGTACAAACACTTTTTCTAAAGTATAACGACAAATGCAAAAATGTGCCTCCTTTTTTTGGTGAACATGTAATTAAAATGAAATATAATTAAAACATTGAACAAACAACGGGAAAATTAAATCAGAAAACCCAGGACATAGAACGGAAAGCTAGACAGCACGCAAAAAAAGAGAACAAAAATGATACACATGTGCACATTAGTTGGACACACATAGTTGCTTATCTGTCGATCACAGGCAACTAAATTGTCTTCTTCTTTTCATTTTGTTTGTTTTCCTATTTATTTTCTTTGTTACATTAAAGATTTCTTTATCATCCCCACAAAAAAAAAGATTTCTTTATCATTTAAAAATAAAAACAATATTTTTAAAAATGATAAATAAAGGAAAAAATAACAAGATGAAAAGAAAAGAAGGAACAGAGCATTAGCAACGCTAGCGTAAAGCAATACACCTAATGGGACAATGTTCTAGCGATCCAGTAAAAAGCACAAATAAGAAAAAGGAAAAAACAATACAGCCCAACAACAGCCCACGTGGTGAGGCAACACAGGCCAACGCAGGCCAACAGGGAATGCGAACTCCAGCCAAGCGAACGGACTAGCTTAGAGATGACGTCAGTCGACTTAGACTTCGCGACTGAGATCTAGATAAACCCATAAACAAAAAGAAACAGGCTGGACGCATCATCCTAACAGGCTGATTTAAACCTGACAAACAGCTAGCATAAAAAAAATATTCAATGGAGGCGTCGACTGAGACTTGGATAGAAATCAGTCGACTGATTTTTAGTCCCTCCGAATCCTTGACTAAAAGGACGTGTGAACTGTGAGGGCTGATGAATCGATGGAACCACGGTCCACGGCCCAGATGAGTTTTGCACTTTTGCTACACCTACCGATAAATCTCCCACTATTAATTAATATAGACGTTTTGCCAGTTCAAATTCCCCCTGTTCTATTTAGAAATTTTTTAAACCGAAGAGTTTGAATTTTTGAAGTTTTCAAATTCGGCTCCATTTTGGCATTTTCGGGGTGGAAGAGGTCTCTAAACCACACGTGTAGGTTATTTACTTAGTACTCCCTTCGTTTCATAGTGTAGTGCATATAGATTTTTTCTGGAAAGTCAAAATTTACATACTTTGACTAAGTTTATATCAAAGTACGTAAACTACTTTGACCAAGTTTATAGATAAAACTATTTATTCTCCCGCGAAAAAAGATAAAACTATTTATATCTACAATATGAAATATATATAATGTGAAAACACGTTTTATGATGTACTCCCTCCGTCCCAAAATAAATGTCTCAACTTTGTACTTACTTGACACTTATTTTGGAACGGAGGGTGGAGTATCTAATAATATGTTTTTGATATTCTAGATGTATATGTTTTCTTTATAAACTTGGTCAAAATTTGTAAAGTTTGATTTCTCAAAAAATTTATACGCACTACATTATGGAACGGCGGGAGTATTTCTGTAGGTGTAGTATCCTGCACTCTTTGGTGGTGGAGTGGCGGCGAAGGCAAAAGAGAAAGAAGAAATGAGAGAAAATGGAGAGAATGCAGGCGCAGGGTCCGCGAAAGGTTTTGGGTGGGCTAGGGCTGTCGAAGTCCTACGTGTCTGCTGTCTGGACTCCTACAAAGCCACCCACGTTTGTCTCGGATTTGCCAGGAAAAGTACGTCCAGACCGCTCGGGGGACCGATATAGTCTTGCATTAGATGGCTTCCGCGGTCCGGACAGCAATGTTCGGACATATGCGACAGTTTGAGGATCCGCCGTGGAGATGCCCTAAGTGCCTCGCCCTGTGTAGTGAGCAATATTGCCCAACATAGGACCTCTTCTTTGCTTAGGCATCTCCGCGGACTGTCAAAACGCTTGCAAACGTCCGGATCAAGGTGTCCAGAGTCCGGGCGATGTAATCCATCCAACGAGGTGCCACAAACGTTTGTGGACCAGTCCACATGTTTAAATTTCCACGAGAGAAGGTTTATGGAAGTCGGGACTGTTAGAGTTATATTAGTGATGTCTTTTGGCATTTTGCATTCTAGTCTCTTGGCATTCTTTTGTAGCCTTTTGGCATCCTCATGTATGTGTATATATACTGGCTTTGGCCTCCTAATAATATAAGGGACGCGTCTAGCGAGCGGCTGGGTGCCCGCTAGCGCTCCTGGGCGGCCTGCTGCTTTTTTGCTAAATAGTATGCGTAATCAACCCTGTGGCTAAAAAGATACTGCTAATTAATCATTTTCTATGTGGTCTCTTCTCACGTGATGAATATCTGCATGCCATTGCATTAATGTTCCTCATGTTCGTCCCTTGTGCATTAATTTTTAGTTTTTAAAATTATAAAAGACATATCTTCTAAACCGCGTGTTGAAATTCAGATCCGTTTTCACCGTCGGAACCCTCGCGACGTGGTTAGAACCCTCGCGACGTGCTCTTCAAAAGTAGATCCCGCATGGGGATGTTTCGACAAACTAGTCTTCCTGCCAACTAAACATCAATGTGTGTGCAACTAAACTACATTGTCGCGCCAACTGAGTATATATGTGGGTAACTAGTCCTGCCAACTAAATATTAATATGTGTGCAACTAGATTACATTGTCGTGTCAATTGCGCATATGTGTGTGCAACTAGTGTCCTGTCAACTAAACATCAATTTGTGTGCAACTAGACTACATTACAAGCCAACTGAGCATATGTGTGCAACTAGTCTTCCTACCAACTAAACATCAATGTGTGTGCAACTAGACTACATTACAAGCCAACTAAACATCCATGTGTGTATAACTAGACTACATTACAGGCCAAATAAACATCAATATGTGTGCAACTAGACTACATTACAAGCCAACTGAGCATATGTGTGTGCAACTAGTCTTCGTGTCAACTAAAAATTAATGTGTGTGTAACTAGACTACATTACAAGCCAACTAAATATTATTATAGATATGGATGAGCACTATTGCTTGTTCGCTCCTAAATCATAGATTGTTGCTTGATATCAACTACCTACCTAGAACTTGTGTGGTGCTACGCTATTCTACTCGTATCTGACGAGAAGCAAGCAATCAATTAACAAGATCTGGGCTATAAAGCTAGAAGTATGACATGTGATTAACGAATGAAATGTACAGATAGCATTTTATTATTCCCAAGCCATGCGCGTGTATTTGTCTTCAGGATTTATATCAGCTACGGTGATGGGGATTACATGGAGAAGGACATATTGGAGTAGGCCGGAGTAGGATCGGTAGTTTGCTAAGAGTAGTCAAACATGGAGTGCGTACGGGCTCCTGCGATTTGCCCAGCGAGGATGAGATGTGAATCACGCCAACGCAAGAGGAGCAGCTACCTCATCGACGAACCCAGCGCCCTCAATGATGGCGTTGGCGACGGGATTGTTTCAGCTCCAGCTCTGAGGGAAAGGGGGAAACGAGACGGCAGCGCTTCTTCTCCGGTTCCCATCCGGCCTTCTCGTCGTCCGCCTCCCCATCGATCTGCCTGGCGATGACGGTGTGCTCTGAACGAGGAAAGGGAATCTGAGATAAGTGCTTTCTTCTGGAACGAAGGGACAAAGCGGTGCACCCCTGTGCGGTTGCTTGTCGGGTAGCGGATGAGTATTGGCGGGCCTCACGATACGGATGCATCGAGCGGTGGAGACGCGGCCGCCCGGTCTCGCCAAATAGTGCGCGTGCACTTTTTAGAATTGGGTAATATAAGTTGCTTCTTTTCCTAACATGGTATCATGAGCTAAGTTTTTTTTCGCACACGCAACTCGTGCGATCCGATCACAATTCACGGCCGTGCTAGTATCTCGTGTGCCGGCGCTGCTCTTCTGCGTCTCCACTGCACGTCAACCCTGCTGTCCGCTCGTGCCACCCGCGACGCCTCTGGTCGCCCGCGATTCAGCCGAACCACCCCGCTGCTGTTCGTCTCCGATTCGACTTCGTCCGCTGCTCCTCTTCAATTTGGTCTTCGCCGCCCCCACCGGATTCCGCCATCATCCGCGTTCCTCGCTGGATCTCCGCCGCCGGTCGCCAGATCCCGCCACCTCTGGCTGGATTCAATCTCCGGGCTGCTACTCGTCCCGGCGGGACTCTCTGGTCCTCGAGCATGAGCGCTCGCTCGACCCAACACACCGCTGGCCGATTCAGCGCGTGAGCGTTTCAGCCGGTGCTGCTTCGTTCCGCCTCAGCCCACTGGCTGTGTTCCCCAGGAGCCCGTCACCGTCTCTTCCGCGTGGCTGCCTGGTCGGATCCCTGCCCAGGTGCCGGATTGCGCTGCCGCCGACCGTTGTTTTGGTCGTCGTCCGCCCGTTCGCTGGTGCGTGTTTTCCTCGCCTGAGCCGCTCCGTCCGTGTCGCCGGAGATCACGCTCGTCCACTCGTCGTTTGCCATGTCCACCCATCGGTCTCCTCTGATCTGCTGCTGATCGGGTGGTTTCCTGGTGTTCTCATTGGTTACAATCGGGAAGGATTGGATCGTTGATCCGGCAGCTTACTTTGGGCCTCGTCTGAGTGATCTCCCTTTAGGGCCTCGTCTGGTGTATCTGGTACCATCAGAATTCAGATTGGTACGCGAGCTTTAAAAAGAGAGAGAGAGAGAGAGAAAAGAGAGTAAGAGAGAGATATTATGTTGTCGGTCTCTGCTCATCGCCGTCCAGTGACTACCAATGGTGTTCCCTATATTGATCCCGTGTCGCATATGCGCCGCTGCTCGATGCTTGGTGCTCGTTCATCTCTGATGTTGCCCTCAATGGCATCTTCAACAGACTGTGATAGTCGTTATTCATCGACTCTTCTCGTGGCTTTTGTCTGTGATGGTGGTGCCTGCTCTACACCGACTTTCGTTGCCGCTTCCGCGCGTGTCGGTGACCACTCTATGTCGACTCGCTACTCTCAGTCGACTCTACACACGACGTTCATGGGTTGTGGCGGCCGCTCTTCGTCAGCAGATGGTTCTACCTCAACGCCTGCCACTGTGTCTCTGTCTGCGCATGAGATTGTGCAACTCTGATCCCTTCTTGATACTTGGGATTCTTCACCGGTAGGTTCTGCTAGTTCTGCACCTGAGTTTTCGGGCAATGAGAAACCACCTTCTACTCATTCAGGTACATCCTCATGGATTTTTGATACTGGAGCATCTTATCATATGACTTATGATTTCTCCACTTTGACATCCGTTCGACCTGTCGAGTCTCATGTTCGTGTTCATACTGCTGATGGTACTCCCCTCCCTGTCGCTAGTCGAGGCACTCTTAGCACATCTTCTTTTCTTGTTCCCTCTGCTGCTCATGTTCCTCGACTTAGCATGCAACTCTTTTCAGGTAGTCAGATAGTTGACTCTAATTGTAGGGTCAATCTCGACTTCGATTCATGTTCTGTTCAGGATCGTCGCACAGGCGCTCTGCTTGGTGCTGGCCCTCGACGCCATGATGGTCTTTGGGAGCTTGACTGGCTTCGTCTTCCCTCCGATGCCACCGCCGCCAGTTTCGTGGCCCCTGTTGCCGCTTCTGCTAGCCCTTTTCAGCAGTGGCATCATCGTCTTGGCCATTTATGTGGTTCTCGTCTCTCGTCTTTAGTTCATCGTGGTGTTTTGGGGTCTGTCTCCGGCAACGCTTCGTTGGATTGTCTAGGTTGTAGGCTTGGTAAGCAGATTTCAGCTACCCTATCCTCACCGTGAGTCGATGTCTAAGCGTCCTTTTGATCTCATTCACTCAGATGTTTGGGGTCCTGCTCCCTTCGCTTCAAAAGGGGGTCATCGCTACTATATTCTCATTATAGACGATTTTACTCGCTACACCTGGATCTATTTCATGTCTTCTCGTAGCGAGGTCTTATCTATATACAAAAACTTTGCTGCCATGGTTCATACCCAATTCTCCACTCCTATTCATGTTTTTCGTGCAGATTCTGCTGGTGAGTATATCTCTCGAGCGTTGCGAGGATTTCTTGCTGAACAGGGTACTCTTCCCCAGTTCTCTTGTCCTGGTGCTCATGCTCAGAATGGTGTGGCTGAGCGCGAGCATCGCCACCTTCTTGAGACGGCGCGTGCGATGATGATCGCTGCCTCTCTTCCGCCTCACTTTTGGGCTGAGACTATTTCCACTTCCACCTATCTCATCAATATTTAGGCATCTGCTGCTTTGGAGGGTGGTATTCCTTTCGAACGTCTTTTTGATCGTTCTCCTGATTATTCGGCGCTTCGTTGATTTGATTGTGTTTGCTATGTTCTTCTTCCTCCACGTGAACGCACCAAGCTAACCGCTCAGTCTGTTGAGTGTGTCTTTCTAGGATACAACAATGAGAATAAGGGTTATCGGTGTTGGAATCCTGTCGGTCGTCGGATGCGTATTTCTCGGGATGTAACTTTTGATGAATCTCGTCCTTTCTACCCACGTCCATCCTCCTCGACCTTTTCTGTGGAGGACATCTCTTTTCTCACATTTCCCAATACACCTCCCTCTGTGCCCCATATTCCTACTCCTTTCCCCGTTGTTGCAGATACAGCGCCATCCTCTCCCATAGTTTCTTCTCCTCCCTTGTCGCATGACTCTCCACCTTCATCCCCGATACCTTCTCCGCCTCCACCTTCATCCCCGATACCTTCTCCGTCTCCATCTTCATCAACGATGCCTTCTTCATCAGCACCGGTGTCTTCCCCATCTCCACCTCCGGTGATTCCTGCCCGTCCCTCTTTTCGTTTTCATTACACCCGTCGTCCATGTGTTGTGGATGGGTCCAGTGATGCGCCATCTACTTCTGGTGTGCCTTCTTCCTCATCTCAGCCGACTTATGGTCTTCGACCTCGGCCTTGTCCTCCTCCTGACCGCTATTCTCCTTCCAAATATGGTCTTTCGGCTATACTTGAGCCTACCTCTTATCGCGATGCTATTGTTCATCCCGAATGGCAGTTTGCGATGGCGGAGGAGCTTGCTGCTCTTGAGCGCACCGGCACGTGGGATCTTGTTTCTCTTCCTCCTGGTGTTCGTCCCATCACTTGTAAGTGGGTCTACAAGGTTAAGAATCTCTCTGATGGTTCTCTTGAGCGTTACAAAGCTCGTCTTATGGCTCGTGGCTTTCAGCAGGAGCATGGTCGTGATTACGGCGAGACTTTTGCTCTTGTGGCCCATATGACCACTGTTCGCACACTTCTTGCCGTGGCCTTTGTTCGCCACTGGTCTGTTCTCAGCTTGATGTTAAGAATGCCTTTCTTAATGGTGAGCTACGTGAGGAGGTTTACATGCAGCCACCACCTGGGTATTCTGTTCCTGATGGCATGGTCTGTCGTCTTCGTCGCTCTCTCTATGGCCTTAAGCAAGCCCCTCGCGCCTGGTTCGAGCGTTTTACCTCTATAGTGACTGCCGCTGGCTTTTCAGCGAGCGCTCATGATCCGGCATTGTTTGTTCACCTTTCTGCTCGTGGCCGCACTCTTCTTCTTCTATATGTTGATGACATGATCATCACTGGCGATGATTCTGAGTACATTGCCTTTGTTAAGGCCCGTCTCAGTGAGCAGTTTCTTATGTCTGATCTTGGTCCTCTTCGTTACTTTCTTGGGATTGAGGTTTCTTCCACCTCTTATGGCTTTTTTATTTCCCAAGAAAAGTATATTCAGGATCTTCTTACTCGTGCGGCTCTTAGTGATGAGCGCATTGTTGAGACTCCTATGGAGCTCAATGTTCAACTTCGCTCTTCTGATGGTGAGCCCTTGTCTAATCCGACGCGTTATCGTCATCTTGTTGGGAGTCTTGCCTATCTTGCTGTCACTCGTCCAGATATCTCCTATCCTGTCCATATTCCGAGTCAGTTTGTTTCTGCTCCCACTTCAGTTCATTATAGTCATTTTCTTCGTGTTCTACGATATCTTCGTGGCATAATCTCTCAACGTCTCTTTTCCCCCGTTCTAGCTCGTTACAGCTCCAGGCCTATTCAGATGCTACGTGGGCTAGTGATCCTACGGATCGCCGTTCACTTTCTGCTTAGTGTGTTTTTCTTGGTGGTTCTCTCATTGCCTGGAAGACGAAGAAACAGACTGCAGTTTCCCGTTCGAGTGCAGAGGCTGAGTTACGAGCTGTGGCTCTTCTGACGGCAGAGGTGACTTGGTTACGATGGTTACTGGAGGATTTTGGTGTTTCTGTTACTGCACCTACCACCCTCTTGTCAGACAGTACAGGTGCTATCAGTATTGCGCGAGATCCCGTGAAGCATGAGCTTACCAAGCATATTGGTGTTGATACTTCTTACGTGCGCGTTGCTGTGCAGGATCATGTTATTGCTCTTCAGTATGTGCCTTCTGAGTTACAGCTTGCAGACTTCTTCACGAAGGCCCAGACTAGAGCACAACATGGATTTTACCTCTCCAAACTCAGTGTTGTGGATCCACCATGAGTTTGAGGGGGGGGGGTTAGAGTTATATTAGTGATGTCTTTTGGCCTTTTGCATTATAGTCTCTTGGCATTCTTTTGTAGCCTTTTGGCATCCTCATGTATGTGTATATATGCTGGCTTTGGCCTCCTAATAATATAAGTTGCTTCTTCTCCTAACAGGGACATCCTAGCCAACCTAAAGCCACCACGTACTCCTCTCTCCTCTCCATTCGGATGGCCGAAGGTCGCTGATGCGGAAGCGCTGCTAGCTAGTTGTATTTGGTGGAAGGGACAAATAGCATGTTTGAAGTTTGGTGAAGCCACTAATCACTTTGTTTCACTGTTTTTTTCTTCAAATGCTACAAGATTTGGCGGAAGCAAGTCTTCAAGTGCTACAAGTTTTGACAAAAGCAAGTAGGCTACTGGCTAATAGGTTTGGTGGAAGCTACGCTAGAAGCACCATGATTAGTAGCCTTCCGCCAAACAAAGGGCTACAAAACACATAGCTTTTTTAAGGGAATCACATCGATGTTGACGGAAGGCTATTTGGCATGTTTGGTGGACGGCTAGTTAGCTAAGCCCTGCTATTTGACGGAAGGTCGTAAGATGTTGTTCTTAAAAAATTAACCGAGGTGAACATTTGAGGTATAAAGTTGGATGGCGGGCTCCCGTGTCCTCCACCAACATTTGTGGAGTCCATTTTGAGGCATTGCACACCTACAAGTCGCTGTCGCCATGAAGCACTTATGTGGTCATTGAGCAACTTTAACTGTTGCAGATCCAAGCTTAATTTGAAAGCTTTGGTTTGGTAAGTCACCAACTCTTCTGTAGCATCTAATCCAAGACGGTATATTCTATTCAGTCTTGGTTTGAATGATCTAACAAATTTCGGGCCACACTTTACCTGCTTGTGTAGATCTCTCCATTTCCTGGAGGCACTCTCTTCGACTCTCTTCACTAACTTCCTGGTGTATTTTCAGTTTTTTCCTTCTTTGAATTTTATATTTATTTTTCAAACGCAGGGTGTGGTGTATTACATCATTCAGGCATGTGCTCTCTATGTGGTCAAACAATAAATGCAATTATTTCATCAAGGTGATTTTTTATGATAGATGATTTGTGCTCTTCGATTGAAGGGGTGGACATAACTTAATGCACACAAAAACGGATGACATACGGTACCATGCTCTTTAATTGAAGGGGTGAACATAGCCATATACAAATATATAAGGAGTTTTAAATTTTGTTAAATCTCCCTATCCGTAGCTTATTGGACTCTCTAATTTGACTTCCTTTTCATGCAAGTCCTAATTTAGAGCTGAGATCTCCATAAATAAGTGTACTTAGCAACAAGGCTTGCAAATATCAATCTTTTCCCCTCAAACTAGACATGTAAAAATGTTTCAAGCTTGCAAATTGAATGTTTAAAGTATTTTTTTGTGAAAAAATAACATTATTTTCCAATAGATATGTACCAACATACATGTGAATCATGTATTTAGATGCTTAATTTGTCTTCTGAGCAATTTTATTTCTCCATATATAGCTTTTTTTGTGTATGTATTACTCTGTTGCATTTAGTAGTTTTTGACTCATAATTTTAACTTGGTTCCCCATTTGATGTACTACATGAGATGTGCTATTATTCTTGTTTTTCCAACATGATTATCCTTGGTTGGTGGCGCTTTTAGAATATGTGTGACATTTTCTTTCTAGCATGCTTCATTTCGTTTTCACCCACTACAAAAGAACTTCGACATGGATCAATCATCGTACATCCGTACTACAAATTCTGCTATCGAACTATTTAACATTATGTCCATCACACTCTAGAAAAATGTCATGTCCATCACAAAAACAAAAAACTACTCACTTTGTCGCATAATATAAGACGTAGCTTGCAAAAATGTTTTACATCATGGAACGGAGCGAGTAGTTAACATTGTGAACTTACATGCATTAGTGTATTAGATAGTTGGCATATGTAATTGAGAAATCTTCGCAATAATTTCCGGCGCGACAAAGCGTGCATATCCGCACAGTGAAAGTAGAGTGTCAACGATGCCGTTTTCTTTAGGATCAAAGGACCAAGCCCCAAGCCCTACTCCACGGAAACCAAACCAGAACAGAGTTCAACATCCAAAGCGGTTTCATGCCTCCACGAGAGTGGTTGTTGTCGCTCATTTTGATGTACTCTGAACATCACATCATATCCAAAATGCTCGGTGTAGTTGTTGATCCACTCCCCTTGTTCCGCCAAGTTTGAGATTGCAGCACCACGCCTTTCATTCCTTTTTTTTTTGCGGGTGGCCTTTCATTCCTTAATAGTAGTAGATCCATTAAATTACATACAATTATTTATTCATTTTTTGCGGGAAAATTCCATACAAATTGCACGGACAGAACATGCATGTTGTACACTATTGGTAATTCTACATACCACACACAGATAAATAATAAGCACAACAGCAAAAACTTAGTCAGAATATCGCCCATCACCCATGGAGATGCACTTATATGGCCCACGTGTTGCGTGGCACTGCGTGACGACGTATGCTTTGTAGTAGTATATGCGTCTGCACGAGTACACGTACGTAGCGGGAAGCTCTCGCACGCAGCTTAGATCTCGGCGGTGAGGCCTTCGACCTCGAGCTGGAACTTGTCCATGGCGTCCTTGGGCAGGCTGATGGGCACCACGGTGCCCTCTTCCCCCTTGCCGTTCTTGGACCTGGAGAAGTAGTTGGTTACGGCGGGGATCAGCCCCTCGCCGCCCTTGGCCGGCCCGCCGTACACCGCCTCGCCCCACCCGAAGTCCACGCTCTTGAACCCGGTGTGGCTCACGTCCGACACGATGTACGCCCGTGACAGCGTGAACAGCGGCCGCCCCCGGAGCACCATCAGGTCCGCCACCGACAACAGGTAGTCGTACGTCACGGCCGACTTGGCCTTCTTCACCAGCTCCAGCGCGTAGCCCAGCCCACCCGCGCACAGCTCCCCGGCCGTGGTCGCCGCCACGGAGTAGGCGAACGCGTTCCCGTAGAAGCCCTCCAGAAGCGGCACATCGCGGCGGCCGCGCGCGTTCACGATGAAGGACAGCCACACTTCCTCGTCGGCGCCGTACCCGAGCGCCGCCGTGCGGGCCAGCCAGAACGCCGCCACGAGCTCGAACCGGGAGCTCCGGCTCATGTTTTAGTTTTCACTTTTTTTTTGTTTTCTTCAAATGCTATAAGATTTGGCGGAAGGAAGTCTTCAAATGCTACAAGATTTGATGAAATCAAAGTAGGGTACCTTGCGAGATTTCGAGTAGTCTTTTAAGGGAATCATATGGTTTTTCTTTTGCATCGAGAATTACGTAGTTGTTGGCGGTAGGCTATTTGGCATGTTTGGTGGAAGTCTCTTTGGATGAGCCCTACTATTTGGTAGAAGTTTGTAAGACACTATTTGAAAAAAATTAACAGAGACAAACATTTGCGGTATAGGATTGGATGGCATCTCTCGTATCTGTGTTTGCAGAAGTTTGCGGTGTCCGTATTGAGGGATTGCGTCGAAGATGCACTTACAAGTCGCTCTTACCATAAAGCAGTTATGTAGTATGTGAGCAACTCCAACCCTTGCAAATCCAAGCTTAATTTGGAAGCTTTGGTTTGGTAAAGTCACCAATTCTTCTCTAACATCTAACCCAAGAGAGAGAATTGCATATTCCAACCTCTAACTTTTGCCTTAGTCTAATTTACAACCCCCAACTTCAGTACCATGTACATTACAACCTTAGACACATAAAACCGGTCGGGATTCAACCCTCCCCTCCCCATTGACCGGTTTTGACTCGTCGACCATCTAGTTGGCGAGACACATCAGCAAAAAAGAAGAAGGAAAAGACTGTAAAACGAATTCCAGGAAAAATAAAAAACTATAAAACTTATTTTCTAAAAGAAGTAAAATAAAAATGAAAATATACAAAATAAAGGAAAAATACTAAGCTCTGGAAAAGTTTTTGTACTTTTTTTATTTTTCAGAATGTTCAGAAAACATCCCTGAACTTTTTTTCTCAATTTTTCAGAATTTTGGAAAGGAAATTAGAATTTTTAGAAAACAACCCCAATTTTTTTACAACTTTCCATGATTTTGAACTTTTTCGATTTTAGGGATTTTTTTTACTCTTTAAAAAAAGTAAAAATATTTTTGCACATTTTTTTTATTTTTCTGGAAATTTTGATTTTTTTTATTACGTGGCTTGTTAACTGGATGTTCAACAGGGTCAAAACCGGTCAACAAGGAGGGGAGGGTTGAATCCTGGTCGGTTTTTAAGAGTTCGGGGTTGTAATGTAGATGGTATTGGAGTTGGGGGTTGTAACTTAGACTAGGGCAAGGGTTGGGGGTTGAAATATGCACTTCTCTCAACCGTGTGAATGGTCTACCAAAATTTTGAGTCACACTATACCTACAGTGTAGATCTCTCCATTACCTGGAGGCACCCTCTTCGACTCTCTTCACCAAGTTCATGGTGTATTACATCATTTAGGTGCCAAATTGATGAATAAGGCGCACACACTTTCCAAAATCTAATTTTGATCATAAATTGATCGATAATATATACTATTTATGTGACATAAAAATTATACCACTGAAAACTTTTCAATACGAATTCAACGGTATAATTTATCACATATAATCCACGTTTGCTTGGTATAACTTATGGTCAAAGGTGAATTTTGGGGTGCATGCGTGCCTTATTCATTGGAATGGAGGAAATAAATGCAATTATTTCATCAAGGTGAATCTTTTACGATGAATGATTTATGCTCTTCGATCGAAGGGGTGGAAATCGTAACAGTGGCAACGGAAAAGTAAAGTAGTAAAGATCAATATGTGAAAAGCTCGTAGGCAATGGATCAATGATAGATAATTATGTCGGATGGCATTCATCATGCAATGGTTATAACATAGGGTGACACAGAACTAGCTCCAATTCATAGCATGTATTCCGAATATAGTCATACGTGCTTATGGAAAATAACTTGCACGACATCTTTTGTCCTACCCTCCCGTGGCAGCGGGGTCCTATTGGAAACTAAGGGATATTAAGGCCTCCTTTTAATAGAGTACCAAAACAAAACATTAGCACTTAGTGAATACATGAACTCCTCAAACTACGGTCATTACGGGGAGTGGTCCCGACTATTGTCACTCCGGGGTTGCCGGATCATAACATGTAGTAGGTGACTATAACTTGCAACATCGGATCAAGAACACAAATATATTCATGAAAACATAATAGGTTCAGATCTGAATTCATGGCACTCGGGCCCTAGTGACAAGCATTAAGCATAGCAAAGTGATAGCAACATCAATCTTCGAACATAATGGATACTAGGGATCAAACCCTAACAAAACTAACTCGATTACATGGTAAATCTCATCCAACCCATCACGGTCCAACAAGCCTACGATGGAATTACTCACGCTTGGCGGTGAGCATCATGAAATTGGTGATGGAGGATGGTTGATGATGACGAGGGCGACGAATTCCCCTCTCCGGAGCCCCGACCGGACTCCAGATCTGCCCTCCCAAGGAAGAACAGGGCTTGGCGGTGGCTCCGTATCGTAAAACGCGATGAATCCTTATCTCCGATTTTTTCTCCCCGAAAGTGAATATATGGAGTTGGAGTTGAGGTTGGTGGAGGTCCAGGGGCCCACAAGGTCGGAGGGCGCGCCCCCACCATTGTGACCAGGGTGTGGGCCCCCTCTGTTGATTCTTTCGCCAATATTTTTTATTAATTCCAAAAGTTATCTCCGTTGATTTTTAGGTCATTTCGAGAACTTCTTATTCTGCACAAAATTAACACCATGGTAATTCTGCTGAAAATAGCGTCAGTCTGGGTTAGTTTCATTCAAATCATGCAAGTTAGAGTCCAAAAAAGGGTAAAAGAGTTTGGAAAAGTAGATACGTTGAAGACGTATGAACTCCCCCAGGCTTAAACCTTTGCTTGTCCTCAAGCATTTCAGTTGATAAACTGAAAGTGATAAAGAAAAACTTTTACAAACTATGTTTGATCTTGTTGTTGCAAATATGTAAAGCCAGCATTCAGGTTTTCAGCAAAGATTATGAACTAACCATATTCACAATAACATTTAGGTCTCATATTTACTCATATCAATGACATAATCAACTAGCGAGCAATAATAATAAATCTCGGATGACAACACTTTCTCAACAATCATGATATGATATAACAAGATGGTTTCTCGCTAGTCATTTCTGAGACCGCAAAACATAAATGCAGAGCACCCCTGAAGATCAAGGACTGACTAGACATTGTAATTCATTATAAAAGAGATCCAGTCACAGTCATACTCAATATAAATTAATAACAATGCATACAAATGACAGTGGTGCTCTCTAACTGGTGTTTTTTTATAAGAAGATGATGACTCAGCAATAAAAGTAAATAGATAGGCCCTTCGCAGAGGGAAGCATGGATTTGCAGAGGTGCCAGAGCTCGAATTTTGACACAGAGATTGAATAATAGTTTGAGCGGTATGCTTTCATTGTCAACATAACAACTAAGAGATCTCGGTATCTTCCATGCTACATACATTATAGGCAGTTCCTAAACAGAATGGTAAAGTTTATACTCCCCACCACCAACAAGCACACTCCACGGCTGGTCCGAAACAACGGGTACCGTCCAACTAACAACAGTCCTGGGGGAGTTTTGTTTGAAATTATTTTGATTTGGTTTGCTTTGAGCATGGGGCTGGGCATCCCGGTTACCAGCCATTTTCTCGTGAATGATGAGCAGAGTCCACTCATCGTGAGAATAGCCCACCTAGCATGGAAGATATTGACAGCCCTAGTTGATACATGAGCTATTCGAGCATACAAAACAGATTATCATTTGAAGGTTTAGAGGTTGGCACTTGCAAATTTACTTGGAACGGCATGTAAATACCGCGTATAGGAAGGTATGGTGGACTCATATGGAACAACTTTGGGGTTTATGGAAGTGGATGCACAAGCAGTATTCCCGCTTAGTACAAGTGAAGGCTAGAAAGAGACTGAGAAGCGACCAACTAGAGAGCGACAACAGTCAGAAACATGCATTGAGATTAACCAACATTGAATGCAAGCATGAGTAGGATATAAATCGCCATGAACATAAATATCGTGGAGGCTATGTTGATTTTGTTTCAACTACATGCATGAACATGTGCCAAGTCAAGCCACTCAAATCATTCAAAGGAGGATACCATCCTATCATACTACATCACAACCATTTTAATTTCCATATTGGCACGCAAGGTAAACCATTATAAACTCCTAGCTAATTAAGCATGGCATGAGTAACTATAATCTCTGATTGTCATTGCAAACATGTTTCATTCATAATAGGCTGAATCAGGAATGATGAACTAATCATATTTACAAAAACAAAATAGGTCGAGTTCATACCAGCTTTTCCTCATCTCAATCATTTCATCATGTATCGTCATTATTGCCTTTCACTTGCATGACTGAACGGTGTGGATAATAATAATAATGGTGCACGTGCATTGGACTAAGCTGGAATCTGCAAACATTTATTCAAAGGAGAAGACAAGGTATTATGGGCTCTTTGTTAGATCAACAATAATGCATATGAGAGCCACTCAACATTTTCATCGTGGTCTTCTCCTCTCGACCCGCAAAGAAAAGAAAGAAATTCAAAGAAACACATAGAAATATTTTGGAGTTTTTGTTTTTCTGAAGAAAGAAGAACAAGAACGAGAAAAACTATTTACACGGGAAAGCTCCCGACAAGCACGAGAAATCTTTTTGGGTTTTCTATTGATATTACTACTAAGCATGCATAGAAAGTAAACTAACTACAACTAATTTTTTTGTTTTTTCTTAAGGTTTTTCAAACACACAAGAAGAAGGCGAGAAAAATAATAAACTAACATGTATAATACAATGAAAGAGTATGAGCACCAACAATGGAAATGAGTGTGTGAACATGAATGTAATGTCGGTGATAAATACGTACTCCCCCAAGCTTAGGCTTTTGGCCTAAGTTGGTCTAAGCCCACAGATCAAAGTAGTTCTCTCCGGTGTACCGAGGAGGATCCTGGGGGTTCCACTGGTTAGCGAGCTCCTGTGGATCCCACTGATAAATAGACTCCTGGTATGGATCAGGTGATGGCTCTGGCTCAGGAGGTGGGGATCGTGTCCCCTCCCAGTATGCATGAATGTCCGCGGGCAAAACTAAGTACCTGCCTGAATGAATATCGAACAAAACAGGTGCAGGCAAGGTAATAATCTGAAAAGTATTCTCGCTAAATACCAGGTTATAAATAAGTCTCTTTTCCTCATCATGGCGAATAAACTTATGTTCTACCATGCTGTCATAATCTAAATATATAGTGGGTATCAATTTCTCCTCTTTCTCATAATGCCTAATGGGTATCTCAAAGTGTTTAGCAAGGCGGGAGGCAAAGATACCTCTGAAAATAGGACCCTTTGCACGGTTCATACTTAACCTTTTAGTAACCATAGCGCCTAAACTGTAAGTTCTATCTCTATGTAAAGCGTGGTGAAAAATAGCGAGGTCAGGGGCACTAAGGCCTCCACTCTCTCCATGACCAATTAAACATCTCCCAGCAAATAATGAGTAATAGCGTAAAACAGGAACATGTATACTAGCCACTCTCACTCCCGACACTCATCTACCTTCCCCTACGGTAATTTCATGAATAAGGCCTTCCACATCACTAGGACGTGGTTCCTCGATGCTACCTTCATAAGGTAACTTACAAACCTCACAAAAGTCATAAAGCGTCATTTCTTTGTACTCATCATATAAGTGAAAGTCTACCGTGGGTGGTGAGCTCCTAGCATGAAAGTGAAAATTTTGCATGAAAGTATTAGTGAGTAGGAGATATTGATTACACTGATCGCGGAGGAAGTCGATGATGCCTGCATTCTCAGCCAAATAATAGAAATCATCATAAATCCCGGCTGCTTGTAAGAATGCATCACATGGCCATTCGCACGGCCAAATTTCCGCGGAGCGAGGAAGATTATACTTGGGTTTCCTTCTCCTCATTTTCTTTTTTTTGAACCCCGGCTCGAGGAACCTCTCAACAATCTCCTCAACATTTTCTTCCACTGAAAATTTTCTGAAATATTTAGTGACTCAAAATAAAAGTGAATCAAACTCAACAAAATTGATAGCAACTACTCCTACAAGTGCCTAGAAGCTATATAATGCATCAAAACTACTTTGGACCATATAAATTTTACATGCAAGCTCAAGAACAAGGTCACCACAGCAACAAAAATTTGCAATGAATAAATCACTAGAACAAAAACTAATTGGACCATTGGAGGAGTCACATACCAAAGAACAATCCCCCAAAGCAGTTTTGTGAATGGAGCTTTGAGCAAGGAGATCGAAAATGACAGCAAGATGAGCAAGAACACGAGTTTGAGCAATGGAGTGATTTTTTCTGGAGGAAGAAGGAGTGGATGGGTGCTGGAATAAGTGGAGGGGGCCCATGTGGGGCCCACAAGGTCAGGGGGCGCGCCCCAAGTGGTGGGGAACACAATATTTCAAAAAATTTACCTACGATCACACAAGATATATCTATGTGATGCATAACAATGAGCGGGAGAGTGTGTCCACGTACCCTCATAGACCGAAAGCGGAAGAGTTAAGTAACGCGGTTGATGTAGTCGAACGTCTTCGCGATCCAACCGATCAAGTACCGAACGCACGGCACCTCCGCGGTCTGCACACGTTCAGCTCGGTGACGTCCCTCGTACTCTTGATCCAGCTGAGGCCGAGGGAGAGTTTCGTCAGCACGACGGCGTGATGACGGTGATGATGAAGTTACCGACGCAGGGCTTTGCCTAAGCACTACAACGATATGACCGAGGTGGAAATCTGTTGAGGGGGGCACCACACACGGCTAAGATCAACTTTGATGTGTTCTAGGGTGACCCCCTCCCCACGTATATAAAGGAGGGAGGGGGAGGCCGGCCGACCATCATGGGCGCGCCAAGGGGGGAGGAATCCTCCACCTAGTAGGAGTAGGATTCCTCCTTTCCTAGTCCAACTAGGAGGAGAAGGACGGAGAGGGGGAGGGAGAGGGAAAGAGGGGCCGCGCCCCTCCCCTAGTC